>NW_006921659.1:5980029-6004930 GCF_000298275.1 Orycteropus afer afer
TCCCTGCAGCCGCCGCAGGTCCTGCGCTCCGCGGCGCCCGGCTCGCGCTCCGCCTTGACGTGCGCGTGCAACGCGCGGTGGATCACGTTGTGCAGCCGGGCCCGGTGGCCTACGGTCAAGTCGATGACGCCGTCCTGCGGGCCCTGCAGCACGCCGGGGAAGCCAAGCTGGCTGCCCGCGCCCGGGGGGCTGCCGGCGCGACGCGTCAGGTCCACCACCTCGCTCTTGCCGTGCTCCGCGAGCGCGGGCGCCAGGCTCAGGGCCTGGCCCGAGCAGCCGGGCGACGAGTCCGCGGACTTGGATGAGCCCTGCTTGGAGTTCCGAGGGGACAGGGAGTGTCCGCCCGGCTTCCCTCCCGCGGCCGAGGAGTCACCAGGCGCGCTGGGAATGAAGTTCTCCCCGTTGCTGGAGAATCCGTTGGGGGGCTTGGAATCATTGACATGAGGGATGGGGATGGGAATGGGGATGGGCACGGGCAGGGGCACAATGACGGGGTATGGCACGAGCAGGGTGGGAGGCGGCACCAGCGGGGCGAGCGACGGCAGCCCGAAATTCATCATCTGGGGCACGGGCATCGGGCCATTTGGCATCATGCTCACCGGCGGGAAGGGAAGACTGGGCAAGGGGGCGCCCGGGGGCGGAGGCGGCAGCAGGCCCGGAGGGTTCCCGGGCATGGTGGGCGTGCTTGGGGGGTGGATGTGAGGCGACAGCAGGGGCCGGTGCATGGGGCTGGAAGTGGGGCCCATGCTCCTGGGGCCGCCGGGCGGGGGCCCGATGCCTGGGAGCATGGGGTTGGACAGGGGGCTGTTGGGGTTGGAGGCGTGATGCGGAGGCCCGCGGATGAAGGGCGGGCGGATCTGCTGCATGATCTGCTGCTCCATGAAGATGGGCAGCGGCACTGGGCCTCGGTTGGTCATCACCATGGGAGGGCTGCGAGGCGGGACGCCGAGGGGAGGCCCGATGCTAGCAGGTGGCTGCACGGACACGGGAGGGATGTTGGGAGTATCGCCGATGGGGATGGACTTGGGGACTGGCGTGGGGATTTTAGTGACAGAGCAGTTGGCAGTGTCAGATGGAGAGACGGTGGTGGACGCGGACGGGCCAGGGCCCTGGCTTTGGCCAGCTGCAGCCACCGGGGAGGGGGCCTTCCTCCGAGCATCTGTTAGCGGGATATTCCAAGAGTCTGGTGTGAGCAGCTGCACCCCGGTGCCTTCTGCTTTATTTTCCATGGGAGGGTGTAATGTGCTGCACAGCCCAGCTGGAAGATTGGCCTGGGTCTCTTTGTAGAAAATGTCCATTTTGTATTGATTGAGACATTTTGCACTGCAGAACTGAAGCCTTCTTTCCCCGTCCCCAAAATCCAGGTATTCTTTTGTGTGTCTTATGTGCTTACACCAGTCACATACCTACAACACAGTAATGGGGGAAAAAAAAAAAACCACAACAGGTAAGATAAACAATTTCCTCAGGTAGATGGCGTTTCATGTTTCATATAAAGGTGCTTTCAGACTTTATCACCATGTTTCAAACAGGTTGAACTGTTTCCTTCTAAAAGGCAAAATTCGAAAATGTTTGTAAAATGATGGTTTGCTTTCTAAATACTGACTCTAGAATTGCAATTATCACTTTCCTATTCCTCTTTTTCTTTTTGAAAAAGAAATTGTGTTGCCTCTTAAGTATGACTTAAAAGGGAGATCTGACCAAAAAGAGAATACATATATATACCTACCTACTCATTTTCATTTGTCAAAGAGGCTCATTGTAAATGCAAATCTAAAATAGCTTTGGAGGGAAGGCTTCTCAGAAAGTGCAATGGGCTTGAACCATTGCCCCTTAGCATTCTCCTCATTTGAGTCACTTTGCACTATTGACTGTGTTCAATAATGCAGTTGGTACGGATGTGCTGTGTTAACCAATAACACAAAGTGCTGAAAATCATTATCTCTGGCTTCCAAGTCAAACTTGGAATTAGTCATGAAGTCTGTGTGAGGTTTAGCTATTCCCAACCTGTGATGTTACAGCAAAGCTAGAGTGATTTTTTTGAGCTGTTTGCCCACTCTCTTTCAGTAGTCAGAATTTTTGGTGACATTTCTTGGCAGGCAGTCTTATTTAACAACTTTTCAAACACCAGAGAGCGTTTTCCAAAAGTTGTTATGGCTTTTTTTCCCCCTTCAAAATCTACTCATGGGAAAAGAAAGACAACACCAAATTTATTTTAAAGTTGGGCTGCAGAACTAATTAAAGGCTGAGAGCTTTTCCCAATTGGAAATCATTAGACATCAAAGTTCAAAAAATAGTCATCCTAGGCTCAGAACCCATTACTTGGGAGAAATTATTGTGATTTCATTAACACATTAATTTTGCAACACCATCAGCTCTCACAGATGGTGAAGACATGATCTACAATTCAAATATGACTCTTGTTTGCACAAATGTCTTTCCTTCATATGGCATTTTAAACAAGAATTAATATGAGTAATCTTGCCATAGCTATAAACAGATAAACAGATGTCAAAATTTTCAATAGTTCTTTCAGTGCCTTACTTTTCTGACAGAATTTTACACACACAATCTTTTTTTCCTTTTTTTGGTCATTTCCTCAGCATTCAAGCCATAAAGCAGAAGCAGAGGAAAAATTCTGAAATGCAGTACAATGGTGAGCTTATTGAATTTGAGTGTCTCCCCACTAAAGCACCGAGTCTGATATTGTTCTAAACAGAATCCTGCTTTTGTTGAAGAGGGTGTTTGTTCATGCGTGGTTTTTCTTGAAACTATTGTAAACTGATAGCATTAAAAGATGGTAAATTTTAATAATGATTGGTCACATAAACAATGCGAAAACAACATATGCTGGGCATTTGATTTCTCATCTCATTTAACTCTCAGCTTTCCTTGACTGTAAACAGTAGTGGCATGCTAGTATGTGACTGTGGGCACAAACACACGTGGCAGATGTGGGTCTGTATTTATAAATCCTCTCTTTTCCTTCTCACTTTTTTTTTTCTTGATATTTGCAGGTAATAAACTTGATGTCAGGAGATTGCATAATAAATATATATTAGCACACACTAGTTTTTATTTGGTCTCATACCAAAATGCCCTTTCAAGATACTTCTTGCAAAAATTTGAGGACAGCAAGAAAACTGCTGATGCTGAAGGCATTTTCTCAACGTGGTCATCAAGACTGTTGTAGTCATTACAATAATAAGTGACTTCAGTGTTAATATCCACCTATGTTTCAATACATTGTTTCAGGCTCCACCAGAATGAAGGGATTTTTTTTTAAATCATAGTTGATACACTCAGTTTACAAATCAGTGTAAAATTGCCTCTGATGAGAAGAGACACACAGAATTCATCAGACCCTCTCTTTCCCATCTAGATAAAGGTTAAATAAACTAGTGGTGAAACATGATGCATGGAAGTTATTTAAAAAACCTAATCATTTTTGTGTGAAGTTAATTGATACATAATGATGGGGCATTTAAATTACATTAAAAAAATAGAGCCACATGTTTCTGTTTCAATATTAGGCATCTGTACTCAAACTCAGGAGCTCTGGTAGGGTAGTGCTTAAGGCACTTGACTGCTAACCAGAAGGCAAAACCAGTTCAAACCCACCAGCCACTCCTCGGAAGGAAGGTTGGGCAATCCACTTCCGTAGTGATACTGCCTCAGAAACCCAAGGAGGGGTTGCTGTAAGTTGGGGCCGACTCATCAGCACATAACAACAACAACAACAACAACATACTCAAACTCACTGCCCTGAGTCAGACCTGACTCATAGCAACCCCTCCTTGCGTTTCCAAGGCAGTATCACTAAGGAAGTAGACTGTCCAACTTTCCTTCCAAGGAGTAGCTGGTAGGTTTGAACCGCCAGCCTTCTGGTTAGCAGTCAAGTGCCTTAGGCACTATCCTACCAGAGCTCCTATAGAACACCTAAAGTGTAAATTGTTAAGCTTGAACTGAGAAATCAAATACAGCAGCTTTAATCATGAGCCCTGGTGATGCAGTGGTTAAAGCACTCATCTGTTACCCAAAAGGTCAATGGTTCAAACCCACCAGCTGCTCCTCAGGAGAAAGATGGGTCAGTCTGCTTCTGTGAAGATTTACAGCTCTGGAAATCCTATGAGGCATAGGGTCCCACAGGGTCACTATGAGTTGTAATTGCCTGGATGGCAGTAGGTTTGGTTTTGGGTTTTAATTATTAACTAAAGAGTATTATGAGAGCTCTGGTGGTGTAGCACCTAAGACATTTGACTTCTAACCAGAAGGCTGGTGGTTCAAACTCACAAGCCACTCCTCAGAAGGAAGATTGGGCAATCTACTTCTATAGGGATACTGCCTCAGAAACCCAAGGATGGATCTCTATGAGACAGAAATGACTTGACAGCAGTGAGTTTGGTTTAAAGAGTATTATCAATGAATTGGAGTAATTAAAAGAATATACCAAATCTTCTCACCTATTTCTTTTCTTCTTCTTCTTTCTTTCTTTTTTTAACTATAAGGGGAGTTTTCTAAAATCCTTAATTGGTTTTTAAATTGCCAGACTGCATAATCTGCCCCCAGAGGATTCCTCTGATTTCTCAGCTGAATAAATACTTTTCAAGTGGAGTGAAAAAAAAAAAAAAAAAAATCTCAATATAACTTAAATCTTCTTCCATAATTTCCTTCACTTTCAATAATTCATTGATGACGAAGGAGTGCTAGTAAATCTATTGCAATTATCAAATAAAACTCTCTACCATATTTTATCTTTTTCTACAGAAAAAGAATTACAGACATCAAAGCTAGAAGCAAAATTCTATTTCAGCAAACTTTCCACTTAGAGATCAAGCCTAATGGCTAGCTAATTGATTTTCTGCAACATGCCAAAGTGTTTAGGTAGTAGTGAAGTTGTTCATAACTATCATGGTTTGGGTACTCTGAGTGTGAGTGTGGGTGTCTCTTTGACTTACTCAGTTCAGAACATTGATCTAAAAATGCAGGAAAGCAATCTTTCTGATGAAGCAAAAAATTATTAGAGAGAAAAAAAATTATCACTTAAAAAATAATCAAGTCTGTCTTACAGGACACGTTATTTAAGATGAGGTCAATGAATTTATGGCACAAATGGCTATATCATGTGGGGCAATAAAACCCAATACAATCATTCATTATATATCTAACGAATGACACACTTCTAGTGATTAAGATTTCATGTAAAGAGCCTGAGCTGATTGCTTAAGATGTGGTAGTTAGGTGAAAATATATACTGTACATCTCTCACTTTAATAAAATAACATTTGCATACTCATGAAATAGGTAACGTGTGTCTCATAAATGCTAATTTTCTGAATTGTGGTGTTGTGGGGCTATTTGTCCTTTTTTTTTTTCCCCAGACCATTTTAAGTTTGTATATATTTCATTTTCAGATGAAATGAAAATTATTTTTCCCCGTGATTCCAAGAAGTACCCAAATTTCTTCATATATATTAACAGATGAAGATTAACAAGTGTACAGCTCAGCTCACTTGGGCTCTGGGATGATTTTCCCCTAATTCCACCCCAGCTTTGTTTCTGTTGGAATCTGGCCTCTTTGGTTCCACTTTCCTCTCTAACAGGTCCCAGATTAGACAGAACTGAGGCTGAAGCTGTTTAACCATGGCAATCAGGAGACCGAACAATCGGCTAATGCAATGCCAGTGAACAAGACAGCTGAAATGTTTTGCATCACAAATACATACCGTATCACCAGAAAGACAAAAAGATCACAGAGGAGGTAAACAAATGCCTATTCCATTCAACCTTACAACAGCAGTCCTCAGAAAGATTCAATTTACCTTCCTGGGATGTGTCCAATTCTAAACAACAAAATGAACATTTCCTTTAGTCCATTTAGAGTATTTATATTTTGGTGGCTGACTGCCAGGGTAGTACTTATAAGCTCAGTGGCCTGATGGATTCGCTCCTTTCCTGTGAAATAAATGTGTGGCAATCTACACCACTAAACCGCTCAAAAGACACTGCCTCAGCAGAAATATCACTTGCTCTTGATATAAGAAAACCCAAAGACAGGACTTCTGGTTCCTATAACTCTTTCCATCTTGTATTTCCCCTGGAAAGAAAGAAAGCTATTCATGTTGGCAACTGAGCCTTTATTTTTATATAAACGTCCAAAGTCAAAGCCAAAGTATGTCATGAGGTTATCCACATGGGCACAATCTATACATTCTGCTGGGCTTAAAAGAAGATTCTTGTAACTGGGGGAGGTGGCAAGGCTCCTAATTAATGCATTAATCAGCTGTCAGCTGTGGGAGTGAAGTTCATCCTTTAATGGAACCCACTGCTGCCTTCTGAGTGGTAATCTGGCATCAGGCATTATTTAATTAAGAAACCCTTGTGCTGAAATCTTTCTTATCTGGGCAAAGACATTTGCAGCAATGGAAAAGCAACAAGATATTAGCAACCCCTTGAATGACATTAACAATTTGAAAGATGAAACAAAATCTTCAGGTACTCCTGATTTTCCACAAATATACCAGATCAGTTGATTCTGACTCCTAGTGACCCCATGGGTGTCAGAGTAGAACGTGTTCCATAAGGTTTTCAGGGACTGACTTTTTGGAAGTAGAGCAGCAGTCCTTTCTTCCAAGGTGCCTCTGGTAGACTCGAACCTGCAACCTTTTGGTTAGCAGAGTCCAGTGCATTAACAGTTTGCCCTTCCGCCTAGGAACTCCTCCATGAATACAGCACCCAGATAACAACTCAGAAGTTTTAGCTCCTTTATGCCAAATTGTAGCTTGACATAAGAGACTGGTTTTCTAGGGCTTGGCATGTTCAATGTACATTGATCCTGTGGTCCAGGCCAGCTCAAGAAAATCATGAGATTACCCACCAAGGAATCAAATGAGGAGGAGTAGCACTGGCAGGCCGCGGTTATCAGTATCTTGAAGAGCTTAGGTTCTGCCCTACCTGTAGACAGTCACTTCACTGCATGACTTGAGAACCTCAGAATGACTTCTACCTGAACACATGATCCCAGCCCCACCCTGGAGAGCCATGGTCCCAGCAAGTTTAGACACTGCCTCCAGTAGGGACTCAGTTCAGTGCACATGAAAGCTAAGGATACTATGGAAAGCATGTGGGATTTGAAATCTAAAGATGTGGGTTTGACTCTGGACTCCATTACTTCCTAGCAGTGCAATCTTACAAAAATCTCAGCCTCAGTTTCTTCACCTGTAAAATGGAGTAATAGCAAGTAATGTATGCCAGGCAAATCATTAAGTTTGTTACATAATATATTTTTCAAATTGTAGTATACCCTCATGGTCACTGTGGTGGTTAAGTTTGTGTGTCACCTTGGCTGGGCCTGGCTGAGTGGCTGGGCAGCTGGTGGTAGTTATTCCCCATGATGAGACTGGGAATCAACTCCATGGTGGGACCTACCACAAGCAGCTGAGGAGCTTCTTTAGGGATGTGGTGTGCTTCCTGTATATAAGAAACAGCTTTGGGAATGGTCTCTAGCTTATGGCACACTTGAGCCCTGAATGTAGCCATGTCGTTTTTCAGCAGCCTGCCATGCTCTGCCGATCTTGGGACTTTCAGTGGACCTGAATTAATGGCCTGCTGTGTGGTTTGGTTACATTGGGACTGTGCCTTTTTATTTGTCAACCTTGGGCTTGTTAGCTTCAGCAGCCAGTAGCTGCTTGAGTGAAGAGACACCTCTAGCTTCTATGGGCTGGGAGCAAGAGGCACAGCTGAAGCCCAAGGTCAAGGGGCTTTCACACAGACCCTAGAGCCTGGCACTTGGAACTTGGACTTCTAGCCTCCAAACTGTAAGAGAATAAACTCCTGTTTCTTTAAGCCATCCCATCTGTGGTATATTCCTGTCAGAGCAGCACCAGGTAACCAGAACAGTCACTGATGTCCCAGGGATATTCCATGTGTTTAAATTCACTGGGTGATGAAGATGCTCTTGTGGCGAGTTGAGGAAGGAAAGAGATTTTCATCCACAGCTCTCCTATGAGCTTTCCTGTGTGTCTCTCAGAGTGGGACAAATGCATGATGCTCCTCACAGACACCACTCCCCTCCCTACTGCCTAGGAGATCCTGTCCCCCGGGTTGCAGAGGGGCTGCCTGCATAGACCAGGAACCGAGGCACATTCTCTGTGCATCCCAGCTGCCTACCATCCCTAGAAGCCTCTATTCAACCCCTGAGCTGCCTTCTTTATCCAAGGCTGGCTGTTCTCTAGTTCAGACAAAAGCTTGACAAAACAGCATGGCTGCTTGGACTTGAGTGTCAGAATCACTGAAATGAATAATTCCTCTTAAGCTAAACTGCTGTTTGAATAGTGGAAGTCATAAACTGTGCTATTCATGTTTTATTAAAAAACAGAGCTGATGAATGATCTGCTTGACTCATTAGATGGCAAAATGATCTTCCAAAGGAAGGACCAAAGCCACAGCATCAGTTGCCTGTACAACAGGATGACCCAACTGCGGCCCTGGCATAATGTGTGCTTGAGGGATGAGCCCTGTGGAGGTGAGGCAGGGTCACACCAAAACCTGGGAGGGGAGAGGACTAAGCTCATCATTCTAATTTTCTTCGCAAAGTTGGATTAAAGAGTGAAGGAAGGAATAGGATGTCCTAGGACACAGACATAAAACCTAAAACAAAACAAAACAAAACAAAAACCACTGTCATTGAGTTGATTCCAACTCATAGCAACCCCCATCACATTTCCAAGGCTAAAAATCTCTATGGAAGTACATTGCCTCATCTTCCTCCCATGGAGCAGTTGGTGGATTTGAACCACCTACCTTTCAGTTAGCAGCCCAATGCCTTAACCACAGTGCCACCAGAACTCCTTTAGACATGCAAAGTCACATAGAGATCAAGAAAGAGATTTAGAACCAGCAAGGGTGCTTATTTATTTATTTTTAAAAAAGCAAATTCATGGAGAAATTCATTTTCAAAATTAGAACCTTTCTGCAGGTTTAGATTTCAACATGATGATGTTTGCGACATAGTTCTTTTTATTTAAGCGTTGGATTTGGGTATTTTTGTTTGGCTTTGTGGTTTTGGGTCTCTCTCTCTCTCTCTTTTTTAAATAGGACTTGAAACTCAAGAAGAAGCTAAAAGAGCATCTTGGTTGGAATTGAAAATCTCACTAGAAAACTGCCCTGTAGGAACTTTATACCATGACTTGAGTTCTAATTATCTTATAAATTTTAAGATGGATTCCAGAAATCTTGGCCCAGGTTAGTGGGACAGATTCTTCTCTTTCACAAGTACCATGAGCTCTGAAAGGCAGAACAGACATGGGCTTGGTTTTCGGGATCTCAGCTAGCTTTGACAAAGCACTTGTTACTGGCCTCAGTCTCTCTATCGACAGCCAAAATGAGAGATGGAATCCTGGCCTATTTCCTGTGACTGCAGGTCCATCCTTACAGCCAAACATATGATTCAGAAGAAGGTGATTTTCCCCTTTGGTCTGATGTTAGGTTGCCTAACAGAGTTCTCACATCATTACAAAACTCTCTTCTTTGTTTAAGCTGTATAAACGTAACTTCCATGTTCATGACAGAAGTCATCCAGATGGGAACTGAAACATTCAGTCAACCATCCTAAAATCTGGTCTAGCGTGCCAAAGGTCTGACTCTCTGTGTCCCATTTATTTGGCCCTGAGAGACCACGAATAGCCTAAGAGATGTCAGGTCAGTAAAATCTAGCCCTGAAGGGAACCTCAGAGATCATCCAGTCCACTCTTCCAGCCTCAGGTGCTCAATTATAAAATGAGATCATCTATAGTAACAGCAGGAGCTCTGGTGGCATAATGCCTACAGCATTTGACTGCTAACTAGAAGGCTGGCCGTTCAAACCCACCAGCCACTCCTCACAAGGAAGGTTGGGCAATCTACTTCCATTGTGATACTGCCTTGGTAACCCAAGGGGGGGGGTTGCTATGAGTCGGATTCAACTACATGGCAGTGAGTTTGGTTTGGTTTATAGTAGCAGCACTCTGAACATGAGGAAGAAAGGAAACTGGCAAGTGATTACAAACATGGAAAATATACTACATAAAAGCAGAGAGCTACGTCCTGTCTCCTGCTGCCATGCTGCTGCATACCCTATAACTCCATTTTCTCTCCTTCTTATCAACTCCAGATATTCTAATGACTAAAAAACGAAACAAAAACAAACCCACTGTCATCAAGTCGATTCTGACTCATAGTGACCCCCATTAGATTTTCAAGGCAGTAAAACTTCACACAAGTAGATGTCCCATCTTCCTTCCATGGAGCCGCTGGTGGGTTTGAACCACCAACCTAAATGTCTTAGGTACTATGCCACAAGAGCTCCTTATTCTAATGACTACCTGCCCTAAAAAATTTCCTACCACATAATCCATTCATTTAGTCATAGGTTGAACATTCATTGAATCCCCAGCATGTGTCAGGCACCGTGCTAGGATCTGGGATGTGACAGCTTAGAGTCTACTGTAGGAAAAAACAGGCCCTTAAGGTTTTCTTGTGTTCTTATTTAACCATTTTCCCTTCAGTCTGAGCTTAAGAGAGAACAGAGCTTCTATTTGTAATACTTTGTTTATTCAAAAATACATATTTAGTCTTTACTTTATACTGTGCTCAAGAAGGCAGTGGGCTGTGGGAGATGCAGTAAACAGACAGTATCTGCCTTCAAGGAGTTCAAACTCTGGCTATTGAAAAATAATGGGAGACATGACCATGTATAGCATTGGCAGACAATGTTTCTACAAGTGTATTTGTATGTACTGGAAGAATTTCCAGGTATATAGTAGAGCTGACAATGGACAAAGTTGTAGTCACTTCTTGGCCACAGCCAGCTACCATCTACACAGAGGGTGTGAGTAGTTGGACCTGTAGGCTTGGGACCATGGTTGCAGGGGACATCAGGTTCAATTGGCATAACATACTACACAAAAACTTAGTTCCACATCCTACTTTGGTGAGTAGAAACTGGGATCTTAAAAGCTTGCAAGCAACCATCTAGATACAACAATGGCTCTCTCCTCGTCCACAGCAAAGAAGAATGAAGAAAACCAAAGACACATGCAAACAATTAGTCTGAGGGGCTGGTACACCATGGGATCCTCAGCCTATAAGACTACGAGACCAAAAGAACTAGATGGTGTCCAGCTGCCACTATCAACCACTTGGAGGGAGATCTATGTAGGAGATCCTGGATGGCGTAGAAGAATGTGGAACAAAACTCAAAATCATTAAAAAAAAAAAAAGGGACCAAGTTTGCTGGTCTCATAGAGCCTGGTAGAACCTTGGAGACTATGGCACCTAGCTGCCCTTCAGGTCTGGAATTGAACCCACTCCTGTGGCTTCCAGCCAAACAAAAGACAGGTATATGAGCCTACATTAGGTAGATATACCCCTTGGAGAGATTAATCAATGGGAGAATAGAATTGCTGTGTATGCAGAGGGAGACAGCTCAGGGGTCAGGAATAAATGGGAGGGAAGGACACAGACAGATGTAACTATGAGGAGGAAGTGGGAAAAGAGCTGTTGCATCATGGGAAATTGCAGTCAATGTCATGAGACAAAGTGTATGTGAACTGCTGTATGGAAAATGAATTTGCTCTGTAAACGTTCACCCAAATGACAGTAACAATCCCAACCCTACCACAAACCCCCCCAGCAAAAAAAAAAAAAAGATGTATTCTAAAGATATATTCTAAAGATTAAAACTCAATTAACAGATTTTAACAAACAAATATCTTTAGTATTTTACTCTCTTACTACCAAACTCTCCGTTGCTCTTTTTACCCAATACTGTGACTTCTCATCTTCTCAAATGTATATCTGATTCTTTTTTGAACCTGTATTTACCTTGTTTACTGTAATTCTCCTTGTTTTCAAAATACAAATTTGAAACTTTTTTCTTCCAAATTTATCTTTGATCTAATTTATTGTTACTCTTCCTGCTTTTGAAATGTATACTTGAATATTTGAAATTTGATCATTTGTGATTTAAGAGCCCCTTCTCCTGTCTGGGAAAGGTGTGGGGCCACTGGCACTGGGTAGACACATCATACTCAAGTGTTAAGCAGTGAAGGGAGCTAGTTGCCTGACTCCTATCTTCTGCGGTTACTCACCATGCAGACATTTTAGAAAACAGTGTAAATCATATTTCAAAACATATGGTTTCACGCATGGAAACAATTAGTCCAAGGGAGATCCTCAGCCTCTATATGGCCATGAGTCCAGAAGAATTAGATGGTGCCCAGCTACCACTCTCAACCACTCAGAAAGGGATCAGTGCAGGAGATCCTGGATAGAGTGGGAGGACAATGTGGAACCAAACTCAGTATCATAAAAAAAAAAAAAAAAAAAAGACCAGGATTACTGGTCTGATAGAGGCTGGTGAGACCCCTGAGACTACAGCCCCTAGTAACTCTTCAGGTCTGGAATTGAACTCACTCCCGTGGCTTCTAGCCAAACAATAGACAGGCAGATAGGGTAAACATTTACATCAGGTAGATACACTCCTTAGAGTTATGTGGGAGAACAGAAGGTCAGTGTTTGCACATGGAGATAGTTCAGGGGTGCCAGGAATGCACAGGAAAGAAGGACACAGGGAGGAAGTGGGAAGACAGCTGTTACTTTGTGGGGATAAAGTAACAGCTGTTACTTCGCAGTCAATATCATGAAGCAAAGTGTGTATGAACTGCTGTATGGAAAATGAATTTGCTCTGTAAACTTTCACCCAAACACAATAAATGTGTGTATGTATACAGATATAGATATATGGTTTTAGTTCTACAACACAACTAATCATAAATCAATAATAGACTTTCTTAGAAGGAGTGCTGTTACTATTGGAGGTCTCTGAAGCAGTATTTTTTTTTTTCCTAGCAATTTTATTTGAATGTGCCTTTCACCCTCCTCACCTACCTGTGCTATCTTGGCATCTGCTACGGGCAGCATCACTGAAATGTTGAAGGACCAAGGCTGCGTGTGTGCAGGTAGCCCTGACCAACAGCACTGCTGGGCAGAATTAAAGCCCCCCCTGGCAATCCTGCATTGTGTTGGGCTACCTCAGCCCACTCTCTGGCTGCTTCTTAGACACTCTCAGCTGCTCCTGGTGACCTCTCATTCATTTGACAACTATATACTGGAATCTGCCAGGCACCTTTAGTTGCATTGTCTCATTTAATCCTACGTCACAGACTGAACCAGCTCCTCTGTGAATGTTCAGGATTGCCCCACCTTGGCTCCTGTGTGTACCATCTCTGCCCAGTTCTCAAATCTCTCCAGTATATCCAATTGAAAGTCATGGTTTTTATGATAGTACCTACTGCATTAGAATACTTGCTACTACAAACCCCAATTTGATGTAATGGTAAGAAATTATATTAGTAATAATAGCTAGCATTATTTAAGCACTTATTTAGTTACTATGCTAAGCATGCCACATGGATTACCTCATTTGATGTGCACAAGTACCTTATCATATGGATAACTGCTTCTGTTTATTTTTAACAAGTTGTTATGGAGTTGGTTCTCATTCATGGCAACCCCATGTGTGTCAGAGTAGAACTGTGCTATTGGATTTTCAGTGGCTGACTGATTTGGGAGTTGATCACCAGACCTTTCTTCTGAGGCACCTCTGAGTAGACTCAAACCACCAACCTTTCCATTAGCAGCAGTTTAGATATGTTAAATAACCTGCCCAGGATTACCTACACAGATAGTAAGTGGCAGACCCAGATTCAAACTGAGCTGTCTGGCTTCAAAGCCCATACTGCCTCATTATCTCAAGGCTTTTTACATTTTCTTTCAAAACTACAGAATTAAAATAGTTGACTAATATTTGATAATATTTGTTTTGAAGGTCCAGAGTCATAGACATTTAGACCTATAAGAAACTTCAAAGGTCGAGCTCAACCTATCTCCCCCTAACACATCAAGCTTGCTTTTCCTTTTATAAATCAGTGGTCTTCCAGGAAGCACAAATACTTCCTGCAACAGGGAGCTCCATTCCGATCTGTCCACATAGCCAGAGTGATCCACACCAAAGTGATCTTTCTTTTTTGCAGAGACTTTTCTGGTGGCCTAAAGAGAATTGCAATATAATTGCAGAGCTCTGGGCCTCATGAGGCAGCCTATTTCACTGCTGGGCAGCTCTGATTATTGGAAAGTTGAACCGTCCTGTCACTTCCATGGATTGTAGCTCTGCTCTCAAGGGTCTCCCAGCACTGGTCAACGTCTTTCCAAATCTCAGCTTTCTAAATACTTAAAAGAGGCATCATATGCCCCTAGATTGTTACTTCTAAACATCCCCAGTTCCTACACCTGGTCCCCAGGGGACAATCTGCATATATTTCACTTGTTCAGTCCCAGAATGGAAACCAGGAGCCTGACCAGCACACAGTACGATGGAGCTCTCCCTTCCCTACGTAACACACTATACCTCCAATATGCCACCTAAGAACATTTTGCTTTTTTTAGCAGTCATATGCCACTGTGAGGTCTTTTTTTAAATAAAGAAAAGAAAAAACACAAACATTTGTTGAACATCTGCTCTGTACCAAGCTTGATGCTTTCACTTAACTTATCTCATTTAATTCTCTCTGCATGCTTATAAAGGAGCTACTGGCTACTGTTTTTCTACTTTACTTGAAAGGTTTGAAGAGGTGAGGTGGTTACCTTAAGCTCTCACCGCCTACAAACAGTGGAGCCAGGATTCAGATCCAGAACTACTGACCTCCAACTATGTTCTTCTTACTCTACCATGCTGCCTGCTTCCCTCTGGGTTTCTGGTCTACGAAAACCTTTTTCTCCTAAGTATTCATCAACCTTCTATTTAATAGTACATGCAAGGACTTTTGAAGGTAAGCCATCAAGTCTGTTGGCCTAGAGTTTCAGAAATTAGAAACCTTTTCCCAGTTTTAAAAAATGTGGTCAACATTTGTCATCTCTGATCTTTTTGAAACCTCTCTCATTTATCATAATAGAACAAAGACTATCCAAAAATAAATATCAAATTATGTACAGATTTCTTCATGGGAGCTTGGAGATGTAAATTCGTTAAGAATAACAGGTGCCCTTTGCCTTTCTCTCTGCCCCTATCTTGGGATTTACAGCCTTCTTCCTGGTATTTGCCCCACCCTTCCCAGTTTAGAGGGTATTCTCTTCATGGAGACAAGAGAAGCCAAATAAAATTTGCCCAGCAGTGCCTTCTCACCTTCTTTTTAAAATATTACACCATTTGCCCTAAATACTGCTCTGTCCACCTCTACTTCTTTTTCCTTCCATTAGCATAGCATAAATAACTCCTTTTTATTAATGTGGGCATTCCCCAAGAGATTCAGCCCTTCATGTCCCCTAGCCTTCCTGACAAGATACTCATCTTCAGAACTTCCACCTACACCCAACCCTCAACAAACTGCATGGAGTCTAGTAAGGGGCCAAACCCACTTTTGGTTAGAACTTTAAAAATAATCTGTTTTCTTAAAATCTAGGGAATGCGGCTGATCATACCCAACATTCTCTTCCTCTGCCATTGCATGTTCCAAGATGGCTGGGTCATTTCCCCTCTCCATACACACACCAAGCAGCTCTACCTCATATTAATCAGAATGATGGTCAGAGAAGGATTCCCCTCACTGCTTCCCTATTTTCTCAGAACTATCCACACGTAACAAGGAGCTCCGGTAGTGTAGTGGTTAAGGCATTTGGCTGCTAACAAAATGTTGGTGGTTCTAACCCACCAGCTGCTTCATGGAAGAAAGATGAGCTAGTCTGCTTCCATAAAGATTTATAGCCTTGGAAACCCAATGAGAGCCACTATGAGTTGCAATTGACTCAAAGGGAGTGAGTTTGGATTTTTGGTATCCACAAACAAAAATTATCAATTGCTCTGTTTCTAAGAGAAGGATATTCTTAGCAGATATCTAGGAAAATTGTTCCATATCTTGATTCTTTGCTAATTATCTTTTATTGCCTGCTTCATATTTTGTACTAAATGCCCCCAAAATACAGCTATTTCTTTTGATCCTTCATTTTTCTAAAGTTTCCATCTTGCATTCCCCCATCTGATGTAGGGATTACCACACAATTTTCCTGACCTTTACTCATCTATTAGCTATGTCGATGGGATCTATTTTATTTCTACTCTAGGCATGAGCCCTGCTCCAAGTCTCAGTTGTATCTCTGTGAGGTTTTTTTTTTTTCCCCCAATCTTTTTTGTGCCCACCATCCAGGGTAACTTGGTCCTTTCCACTCTGCACTGGTACAAAGATGTTGTAAGCCAGTTGTTCCTGCCGTTAGTTCCTGCCCAGGACTTGGTTAACTCTTGAGAAATAATGGCCCCTTATCCACTTTCCCATCTCTTCCTGTGTCATACCTACTTCCTCTCTGGTGTCTAATTTTACAGATTTTTGAGGTGTAGTTTTCACCTCTCTCCCCACCTCATGAGTTAACTAACATCTTCTTGATAGTAGTCTTAAATCTCTAAACATAATAATCCCAATTTTCTATCAGTGCCTCAGGCTTTCCTTAGGAAGCAACATGGTTTGTTAAGGCAAGAACTGGGCTAGAAATCAGAAGACAGAAGTCCTGCCTACCCTGAGACTATGGGTCATGCTTCTGTGCCCTTGGGCCCCTGCCTACCTTCAAGGTCTATTGCAAAACTCAAAACAAATACTGTAAATGGAAGCACTTTGAAAAACATGAAGTGCCATATAAATATCGATATTTTCATAAATAATACAGCTACATTTTGGCCCAACTCATTTACTTACACTTTACTCTTATTTATCCATTATTCTATTAAAACTCGATTATAAAAACAAAGAGAAAATCCACTACACTGAGTCTTCCTGTCAAGTGGACTTCAAAGTAAAACACATATAAGAAAAATAAAACCCAGAAACCCAGATCAAGAAAAAACTTGACCCCCAAAATTCTCCACTGAGTTTCCAATGACTTGTGGAGTGTTTGACAGCAACATAATTGCAGTAATGAGGAGGTCTGCAGACCAAGTTGTGGTCGTAAGCTCACTATGGATATTTTAGCCCTAGGCTCAGCTTCAGGCCAGCACCAGCCTACAGGCCAGAGTCACCAATGGAATACGCAAATGTGACATTTATGGCATCTGGAGCACAATGCTGCAAATTCAAGAGCATTGGGCTCCCTGATTTGGAAAAAAGGAGCAGTTTGGGTTGTTGTCTTTTTCGGTTAATTAAAACTTGTGTGATGTCTCCTACTTAGTGATGGTTTCTTTGTATCTGGGTGGGATACGCTGGGCTGCTCCTGGTTTTGCATCTACATATTGGTTCCTTTGTCTCTTGGTTGGTTTGCCCAGTTCACTTCCATCTTTGTTCTGTGAATTCAGCCATCGTGCTGTGCTAACCTAGTTGAAAATCAACATTCCACTAATGCTAGATTCTCCACTTAGCATCCTTCATACAACTAGGTTAGCCCACCCTATCTAACCTGCATACCCAAATTGCTAAATTTGAAAAGAAGATGACCAGGGACAAAGATATTCATATATTTTCACACATCTCATATTTACATAGCTCCTTTCTTCCAGGAAATTCAAGTGGCTCAATAGACCCTATCACAATACTTTTCCCCAGAAGCCTGTAAAGAGACAAGCAGCCACATAATACACTTTATTTTCACCAAACTCACTGAGTTAACTCATAGAAACCCCTCCTTGGGTTTCCGAGGCAGTGTCTCTATGGAAGTAGATTGCCCAATCTTCCTTCCAAGTAGTGGCTGGTGGGTTTGAACTGCCAGCCTTCTGGTTAACAGTCAAATGCCTTAGGCACTTCACCACCAGAGCTCCCACACTTTATTTTAGAGATTAGTAAATTAAGACTCAAACCAAACTGCCACTCAGTCAATTCCTACTCATAACAACCTCTATTGGGTTTCCAAATCTGTAAATCTTTATAGAAGCAGACTGACCCATCCTTCTTCCACAGAATAGTTGATGGGCTCGAACCACTACCTTTTTGGTTAGTAGCCAAATGCTTTAACCACTACACTACCATAGTGCCTTAAACTAAGACTAGCAACAATTATATATCAAATGTCAGTATTTGGGTAATAGCCTCCATGTCACAATCCCTGTACAACTAACAACACCATTTTTTGGCATGTTCTGAAGAAGGAAATGAAATGCAGAAGAATACTTCTATTTGCAGCCCACTGAACAATTGGATTCTCAGTTCCTGAGTGAAAAGAGACACCTTTTTTCTTTAGGTGACAGAACTGCCTAATCTAAACAGCTGTGGGCCCCCAGATCTGCTGAAGCACAAGGGAAGAGAGTATTGAAATATGTGAGGCTGAATCTCTCTTCTAGTGCTTAATATCTCAGCATGAAGAAGACACTGGGTATATATTTTCCTACATCAAGAAATATTCCAAGGCATAGCCTTGATATGGCCTGCAGGTACAGAGGTGGGGAGGAAGAGGAAAGGGGAGAAAGAAGAGGAGATAAGTATTGTGCAGTAAGCCCTTTTGTATCAGACAGAACCCATTAGATGCTGAGTGCCTATCACGGCCATGGCCCCACCACCTTCCCAGTCATTGATGCCTAGACCCAAGGGCACATGAAGATATTGGTGTGGCTTCTGCCTAACAGGGACAAGAGTCACTCAATGAACCACTCAGATTTTCTTCTTTATAAACTTTGAAATCAAGATACCCTCCAAGAGATTAAGTAGTGGTGGGGATAGTGGTTGTAGGAATAAAGCCAGAGAACCAGAGAGAAAATCAGCAAGCAGAAGCCATGAGGCAGCAGAGGTCACAGGGCAGAGAGCAGTGCTGGAAGTCCCAGGAGTAGGAACCAGCCACAGCTGCACAACCTTCAAGGCCAAGCACTAAAGGAGGGAACAATGATGCCTGCTCCTTGAGGGCAACAACATAGCCCCGTTGCCAAGTGATTAGTACTGTGGGACCACCATCCCTGCCAGAACAAATGCCCAGTCTCATGAGGATGGGCAGAAATGGCTATTACTATCTTCCTTATTTCCCTGGGCTTCTTTACAGCAACCATAACTTTAGGAAGTCTACCTAACCAGCTTCATATACTTTCTCTGATTTAATCCTCACCACATCCCTTCTAAACCTAACAAACCAAATTCACTGCCGTCGAGTGGGATCCAATCATAGCGAGCCCTCCTTGGGTTTCAGAGGCAGTATCACTACGGAAGTAGATTGCCCAACCTTCCTTCCAAGGAGTGGCCGGTGGGTTTGAACCACCAGCCTTCTGGTTAGCAGTCAAATGCCTTAGGCACTATGCTACCAGATCCCCTAGGGGGATCCCTAGGTGATACAAATGGTTAATGTGCTCAGATGCTAACTGAATATAGATATAACTGGAGATAGATTACAGCCCACCCAGAGGTGCCTTGGAAGAAAGGCCTGACAATTACTTCCAAAAAATCAGCCACAGAAAACTCGACGGAGCACAGTTCTATTCTGACACACATGGGGTCACCATGAGCAGGAGATGACTTGAAGGCAACTGGTGGTGGTGGTTGGTGGTAGCCCTTCCAGGAGTACAGGGTTCCCAGGAGATCCTCAGCTGAAGGCTCAGGAGGTTGTGTCCTCTTCAGGTTCAGAAGCAGAATGTGATAACACTAGGACGTGGGCATTACAGATGCCTACGTAGGCCAATGCTGCTATTTCTGAAGATCCTCACAGAAAGGAAATGAGAATGCTGCCCCCTTCCAGCCCCTGTCTATTCCTAAACCCATTGCAACTGCCCACTTTTGGTTCCCCACCCTCACTCTCTATTGCCTAAAGTGCATTTTAAGGAATACTAGTCCATCAACATTCTGCCCCCAAAAGAAAATTCCATGGTCCAGTGAATCTGGGAAATGTATATTCTATGCCAATGAGAACCCTACGGATCAAAAGGGTCCAATCCACAAATGACCACAGGGTGGAACAGAATCAGGCAAGGTTTCATTCCATTGTGCATAGGGTCACCATGAGTTGTGGAGCAATGCAACAGCAGCCAACAGCAATAACAACTATGCCCCTTGTGGAGATTCTCAATGCACACTGTCACACACTGCACAAAAGAATCATGTTTAACTTCATTAATCCCTAATAGAAGCCCACAGAAAAACACTGAAAAATGCTGCTTTAATGATTTGCTACAGGCTCTGGATCTTGTAGCACTTCTACACTCCAGTGCACTGTCCTGCACGTGGTAAGGGTTCAATTGACAGCTGTTGGTTGTAACTGAACTATAGACAAAAGTGAAGGTGATTCCCACACCTGTGCCCTTCTGCCTGTTAGCAGGCTCTGTGCTGAGAGAATCAAGGTTACTGTCTCCCTTTAGCACATTATTCAACCCTACAGCTTCCCCCTCACCTCTGATCAGCTTCCTGTGCTCACCGAGGCCTGGACCCTATTCCATTTCACCCTGTGGTTTCAGCTTCTGCAGTCACTACAAACTGATTTCTGTCCTCTCAGTTCTAGTTACACCACACATCCCTCAAGCCAGACAGGACGTCATGAATACTGTTACCTATCAGGTGACCTTCCAAAGCCTGATGCTCCACCCAGGAGCATTTTAGGTCACCCACAGCATTTTCTGCATTAAAGATGAATTCATGATCATTTCATGAGAAACAAACCACCCCCACTGGAGGAAAAAGAAGTACAACAAAATGACCTATCAGTATTTTCATATTTATACACAAAGGACTGTCCTTACCTGCCATACTGAATAAAAATATAAAATAAAGAAATCCTACCTGAATCAGCCTTGCTGGCACACTGATCTTGAAGTAAATTCAACTGGTCTATGAGGGTTTATTCTACTCTAAGTCATATTGATCATTTTTTCTTTTTCTTTGGCTATTCCCTGCCACAGACCTCTGGGCAAATGTACTCTCATCAAGAGTGAGTGATACTCGTGTCCTAAACAGCCAGAGAACTGTGGTCTCAAAAAGAAAATGGGTGATTACCCTTTGACCAAGTCAACTCTTCTAATCAGACACTTGCATCCTGTAACATATACCTTATGGTGTGATACACTCAAAGGTGGCCTGGATGCTCTTAATACTGTGATTCCTAATAGGTAACCTAAGTCTCCCAAGTCCTGCCAGTTGAAGTAATTCAAATTCTCTCCTAAATTCTATTAACAATGTCTAGTCATTTTACCCGGGGAGCTCTGGCAGCATAGTGGCTAAGACACTTGCCTGCTAACCAGACGGCTGGCGGTTCAAACCCACCAGCCACTCCTCGGAAGGAAGGTTGGGCAATCCTACTTCCGTAGTGATACTGCCTCAGAAACCCAAGGAGGGGTCACTATGAGTCGGGGCCGACTCGACGGCACATAACAACAACAACAACAACAGTCATTTTACCCATCATTTGATTAAAAAAGGGTTATAACAATTATCTAGTGAGAAAGCATAGAACTATTTAAGTTGTCCATATCTAAGTTGCTAGACATTTTAAGAGAGCATGCATTGGCTTGGCCTTGCCATAGTCCACAGGAGTTGTGGAATAAATAGGCTCACTGGGTAATAGAGCTTTGTGCTGAGCACCAGTGAAACGTGAGAGAGGAGCTTGGAGCTTGGATTGGAATTCCATTATGGGTTTTTAATAATTAAACATTACATGTTTGGAACCTCATTCTTCTGTATTACTTTTTAAATATTAATCTATTTACATCAGCTGGACTTCCTGCAGCTTGACACAAAGTAAAAGGGAGTCATACTGAGACAGACAACTGTGTTCTTAGCTTAAAACATCATTGATGTACAGTAACCGGAAATATGACACCAACCCTCTGTTCACCAATTCTTATACAATGATTGTCCACCTTGTAGAAGGTGGCTTGTTTGATGTTTTTGCCACACACTCACACATTCCTCATAATTACATTGACTATTTTTTTTTTAATGAATGAGAATCCAAATTAGTCTTATTTTGAGAGTTGTATAATGCCCCTTGAGATCAAAGGGGTAGCCTGCATTTTTAAGAACCAGGGTTAGAAAATGGATGTGGAGGTTGGTGAAGGTTTCCCTGGATGTTACCTCATACATGAGCCCCCAGCATAAAAATTCGCAAGCGAGGAACACACATAAAAACTGAAGTAAGGATAAATCTGTTCTGCACTGTGCCCTCATGCCACTAGGTCCTCTCCTCAGGTGTTCTGTCCTGCTTATTTCATGACATTTTAAACAATTTTGTGTCTTCTGACAGAGGAGTAACCTTCCTTCTCGGTAAAGGTTGCTCCTTTTGCTGTGCCCTTCCCAATCCCGGTCATCACCCCCATCTGCCTCTAGCACAAGCAGCAGTTGGCAACTCCTGGGTGTCTCTCTCCTCTGCTGCTGCTAGTCTCTGATTCTGATCAGACTCCTGATTCTGATTCCTGGCTCAAACACAGAGCACCCTGAGGCCCGAGATGTTGTTGTTCTTAGCTGCCATGGAGTCAGCCCCTGACTTGAGGTATCATCCCCATGCACAACAGCATCAAACATTCGCCTGATTGGTCTGTGGAAATCCACAGGATTCTCATTGGCTGATTCTTGAGAGCAGATCACCAGGCCTTTCTTCCCAGTCTGTCTTCAACTAGACACTCTGCTGAAACCTGCTTAAATGTAAATGCCACTGCCCAAGGAACTGGCCTGAGGTCAGACTCCAGTGGAATATGGGTTTCTAGGCTGGGTATGATGATCAAAGGCAGTCTAAGTGCAAGGACAGGGAGAACCAATCCCTCCAGTGTTCACTGCTCCAGAGATTACAGACCCCACTGTTTTTGCAGTCAAGTTAATCTTCACACCTGCATCAGTGTTGGCCCCTTCCGGAGATCGCCAAAGAACAGTCCCCAATTTGGTTTCAGCCTAAGAATTTTATTCCCTTTTATAGACAGAGCTAGCAGTGCAGACCAGCCAGGTTGCAAGGCTGATTTAAAGAGCAAAAGACCATTTCACCTAATTAAAAAAAAAGTAGGATTTAAAGTGGAAAATTACATGAGAGCTACTCTTGGAATAGAGAAAAAATCTCTCCCCATCTGCCCACCTCTACGGCCACAGAGGAAGCTAGACGTACGGAAACTTCCAAGGGATTAAACACAAAACCTTCTCTCCAAATGTCAGTATGTATAACTTTATATTCTTTCACTTGTCAGTACTATTCAATGGCTTTATACAAAGCACCTCAACACAGATGTCTCTGTGATAAATCTCAGAAGGAAGCCAGGGTCCTCAGTAACCTCTGGGTAATGCCTGGTTGGTGTCCAGCATGGCTATTTCAGGAAGGCTACAAGCCCTGGGAGAGCAATAGGGGTTCAGTGGCAGAATTCTTGACTTCCACTTGGGAGACCCAATTCTAGCCAGTGTATCTCAAGCACAGCTACTACTCATCTGGCAGTGGAGGTCTGAGTTTTGCTATGATGCTGAACAGGTTTCAATGGAGCTTACAAACCAAGATAGACTAGAAGAAAGGCCAGTCAACCAATAAAAATCCTATGGATCATAACAGTTTCCTCCCACTATGCATGGGGTCACTGTGAGTCAGGGACCAGCTCAGCTGCAGCTAAGAAGTCATGAAGCACTGGCTGAAGCTGAGTGTCTCATTCTCCACGAAAAAGTAGTCTGTACTAGACTCTCTGCAGGACAAGTAGATTCCTAGAGTACAGGGAAAATGCTCCAAGAGGGAAAGAAAGCTCCAGGCTTATCGAAGAGTCCACAATGGTCAAGACTGCCATCTGCCTCCACAAGCAGTGTTCAGTTCTCCCTATGGCAGGCATTGTCTTCGAATCCAGAGTTTCAAAATCCTTTCCCACCAATCACAGGAACTGATTTCACTCCCCCTCCCCTTCTTCCCCTCTAGAGGCAGGACTAACAAGTGAGCAGAAGGAAGGAAAGTCAGATGCCTTCCCTAACCTCAAGGTGCTCTGGTGGTACAGTGGTTAAGCATTTGGGCCTTAACCAAAAAGTTTGGTGGTTCAAATCTACCAGCTGCTCCATGGAAGAAAGATGAGGCAGTCTACTTCTGTAAGATTTACAGCCTTAGAAACCCAGTGGCTGTTACTACAAGTCACAATCGACTCCATGGCAGTGAGTTTGGTTGTTTTGGTTTCCCTGACCCCAGTTATTGCTATGAGTGCTGTCGAGTTGATTCCGACTCATAGTGACCCTATGGGACAGAGTAGAACTGCCCCACAGGGTTTCCTAGGCTGTAATCTTTACAGAAGCAGACTGCCACATCTTTCTCCTGGGCACTGGCTGGTGGATTCGTATCACCGACCCTTCACCAAGCAGTTAACCACTGTATCACCAGGGCTCCTTTCATGACCTCAGAGTAGATAGAAAATCTCTTCTGGTTTTTAGCTTAAAAGTAAGTACTTACTACAGGTAAGTTGTCCACTGAGGTTTTCCTGTTATAAGGCAGACTTGATGAAAGCAGAGAAAACTAAGTGCTCTCCATTTTGTGCCATCTTCCAATGCTGTAGGTTCCTCAGGAGATTGTTATCCCAGCCTGGGTCCCTCTCATTGTTAAGTGACTTTGAAAACAGAGAGATACATTCCCTAAAAAATATCTAAAAGTTTAATAAACCCATTATTTGGAAGTACCTTACTAATAGTCCATCTAATTTTTCTTTCCTTAATTTCATTCCGGTATTCCTAACCTAATTAGATCCCTTATCTCAAGCTAAAGAAATTTCTTCCTTCCTCAGTGTTTATATCTTTCAGATGTCTGAAGATCACCATCATACCAACTATACAAATCCTAAGACCTCACTAATGTGAGCTCAATATAACATAAAGGATAATAACAAACATGCCCTCTGTGTGTCTTAGACTCCAGGTGGATCCTTCCTGCTTTGTTCATCCCCAAGATCCTTACCCACAGAGCAACTCCATTTTGCATTTCTAGTTAT
>NW_006921659.1:6005635-6014537 GCF_000298275.1 Orycteropus afer afer
CTACTACCAGTTGCTGTCGAGTTGATTCTGACTCATGATGTCCCCATGTGTTCAGAGTAAAACGGTTCCATAGGGATTTCATGGCTGTGCCCTATTGGAAGAAGACTGCCAAGCCTTTTTTTCCCCAGGTGCCTCCGAGTAGGTTTGAAACTCCAACCTTTCAGTCAGTAGCCCCATTCTTAACCATCTGTACCACTCATGGACTTCACTCACTCTTAACATGTGACAAGAGAAAACAAAACATCCTTCTGAACCCACATTCCAGTGTTTGCAGGATAGTATGTGATATGATTTTGTAGTTGTTGGAAACGTCTCATAACCTCAAAATATCTGCCTCTCTGCCTCCTCAGGTATGACATTCTACCATTAAAGATTTATTTGGGGGGATAGAATATTACACATCTAGGAATCCTCTGTTAAAAATCCAAATATCCTTTAAGGGATAACACTTAAAGCTGCCAACAGCCATTTCCAATATTTCAATATGGATTGATATATTCTGCAACTTTGGAGTTAGACCTGGATTCTAATCCTAGTTTTGTTGTTTCTTAGTTGTACAACCCGAAGCAAATTATTTAACACCTCTTGGCGGAAAGAAGTTAGGTAGTTAGGAGGGAGATAGACTGATTTCCATAGATAAGAATAGAGTGTAGTCAAGGAGTGTGCAAAGGGGACATAAAACATCTGACTTTGGGTCTAGAAACTCTAATCGGCAACAATTGAATGGTTACACATTTTAAATAAATGTTTTCCTGTCATTCCTTTGAAATATTTTGAGATACCACCCTTGAAATAAAGTCAAAGAGAACCCCAAATCTGGCCATATACTTTTCTCCTGGGCTCAGTCTTAAAAGGAGCCTTGAGAAACTCTGAATATTGATCTCTGCAGCAGGAATGAAATGTACCTGGTCACAGCCCTAACCCTGGTGGAATGGAGGGAGAAGCAGCAGAGCACACAGCCTCCACCGGTGTACTGAATTCCTGCATAAAGACCACTCTGGGGCTCAAGACAAGACTTCTCACTTGAGTACATCAGAGTCACCTGAAAGACTTGTTAAAGCAGGTGCCTGGGGCCCACTCCTGGAAGTTCTGGTTCAGGAGGTCTGGGATGGGGCCCAAGAATCTGCATTTCTAACACGTTTCCAGGTGATGCTGATGTTATTGGTCTGCAAACCAAATTCTGAAACGTCCTATGCTCACAAACGGGAGGATAAGCAAACTCTTCACATTCTCTTTTCATCTTGCTTTGCTTTGCTGATTGCCTAGAAAAGCTTAAACTTCAGTGCATGTGTAGCAATGTCCACAAAAGCTGGAAATAATTAAAACAGCTGAGTTTGTCATTCTACATCCATGCCAACTTGACGCTATCAGTTCTGCCCTGTGGATTTCTACTGTTTTTTTTTTTTTTTTTTCCTCACTCAGTTTTAAGCCCCTGTTGCCCAGTAGGAATGCCAATAAATTAACACCAATTCCAGCAGGATAGAAACAGGTGGAAGTTAGAATGGGGAGTGGGTGAGTAGAGAAATCACCTTTCAGTCCCTGGCCTCAGAAATCTTGCCCCCTAAAACCCATAACTCTAGTGAGTTATGAATTCAATGAATTCTTCTCTAATAGGACTTAGAAAAGTACTTGCTGTTTAAAGTTTCAAAAGAACTTGTATGCCAGACCTTCTGATATTGATCTGGGCAAGCTAGCCCTGGCATTGAGGATGTAATGCATATGTCTCACTTGGGGCCCATCAGGTAAACTGGTCCAGAACTCACGTTTCTGGGATTCTCTTTTTTGACATTCTTGAGTTCATCTCAAGTTCATTGGTTTTCCCAATGGTATTACTTAACTTCTTTAAATTTAATATATTTTTATTCCTGCTCATTTGAGTGTTGTATTTCCACACATGCATGCTTAATTGAGCAAAGTGTGCTGGACATTTTCCCTACAGAGGTCACACTAAACAGATTTTTCACCTGGAAAGAACACCCTTGTCATCACCATTGAGCAGCCTGCTATCAACGGCTGACAGGTTCATGGTCACATAGGTGACCCTAATGCCTGACTGGCCGGCCATCCCATAAAACTAATGCTTCCACTGGACTGAGGGAAGGTGATAGCGTTTGCTCAGCAGATAGAGTGTCAGTTCTTTTCAATATTCAGGGCTGTCATGTTTAAATATGAAAATGTTGCTTATAGCCAAATGTTAGTGACAGCAGCCTGTGGCACCTATCACAGTTTACACTCTTACTCCTGCTAAAAATAGGCTTGCTTTTTCTGGATTCCTTCAAATTCCACACCTGCAGGAAGTTTCTGTTGCTGTTGCTGGTCTTTTCCTTTCTTTCCTGAAGATTACTGTCCTTTGGCTCCGCCATGGCCCCCTCCCTCCTCTTCTTCCTGGGAGAACACCATTCAGAAAGATAATAAACACCCCAGGCTCAGACAGTCCCATAAAGTCCTCACATTGCTTCTCAGTTATTATCACAGGCCTCTGCTGCTGAAGTCTTTAGTGAAGTGGGAACTAGGGCAGCTACAGTAGGCAGCACCATTTGACCTTCAGAAGGGAAGGACCGGAGTGCGATGGGATCGGCTAGGCAGGTTGGGAATAATGGTTGGAAGGCAAGGCTTCTGTGTTTGGGATGCACTGGCAGCCACATCCACGGAGGCCAAGCAGACAGCCTGCTTGCTTCAGAGTGCCGGGATCACTGTCTCCCAGGTATTTAATTTCACGCCCAACAAGTAATGATGCATTTATTTTAAAATTACCAGTTGAACAAATGTTCAACTCTTCTCAAGGCAAGTATTCAGTCACCTTTATTCATTCTCTCCTGCCCATGGGGTGTGCGTGTGTATGTGTGTGGGTGAGAGAGAGAGACAGACAGATAGACAGACAGACGAAGAGAGGAGGAGGGGCTTGGCACAAATAGGAATGTTGCTTAGGTGTGTTCAGAACCAGCCAGAGGAACTCTGGTGTTTGGAACAGGACCTGAGCGCTGTCAGATGCTCCAAGTGCTTTGCCACCTTGGCGGCAATTAGAATCACTTTAGGAGCTTTTCCCTGGCCCCCACTCTTACAGATTCTGATTCAGCTAGTCTGTAGTAGGTGGGGCCTCCCGAGGGCTCATGGGGCAGCCACGTGGCACCTGCCAGGGCCTCTTGAGCAAAAATCACACATTCACACACAGATGTCTTGGCTGCTCAGCCCTGCTGTGTCCTTTCCTCCTACCAGCTAGCTCCTCCTCTGTCCCTACTGCCTCTGTGGGCCAATCACCTCCATGCACCAGTCTCTTCAGAAGGCTGTAAGCTTTCTGGTCATGAGACATTTCACAGGAGACAATCAAATAGGTACAATGGCTCTTTCTGCCCCAGAAAGGTGGATAGGACAGTTCTGCAGCCCTGGCCCTTGCTCAGGAAGACCCCCCAGACAGCTCTAGACCAAATGAACATTGTGGGAATGGAAGACTCCATTTCATTCCCTTCCTACACTCAGTTTCTTCCACATGCCTGACACTCCGTAGGTGCTTGATGGAGGCTTGCTGAAGTGTTGAGTGCTTTCTAAATGTTCTTCCCAGAACTCATAACCTATATGGTAGGACAAGTAGCCTCCAATTGGGAGAGAAAATATTAATAAGAAGAGTTGGCTGTAAATAAATTCCCATGAAGCAAACCCTATGTGGGCCCCAACTATACTTACAGACTATAGAGATTTGTATTTATGATGGAGGGGACCCTCATAGAACTGGAGAGCCTCAGTCAGGAATGGGTTAAAGAACACTCGATAATTAAGTCCTGGGAGCACTTTGGAGAAGTTTAGGAGCAAGACCCCATCGCCCTGTCTTGACCTAAGCTTCCCTCCCACTGATAACCTGGAAAGTACAGGGCTTCCCCACCGGTCTGCCCAGAACGTCTGTCCCCTTCCTTCCGCCTGTGATTCTAATGGCTGATGGAGCTAGGCGACAAGATAAGCCCCCTCACCAGGGCTTCTAACACTGCATATTACACCACCTGAACACTCTTCAAATCAAGCAGGGAGGTCCTAGGAAATGTTATCAATTACCAATGTGTTCAATATAAATTCTGCACACAAGTTGACTTAAAACAAAGAATCTGTTTTGTACTCTACAGTTTTTCTGTAATTTCTTTCTAATCATCCATAGACACCAACTTACTCTTGAGATTTGCTCAAGAATAGGATGTCTAGTCCAAATGTATACATCTTACGGCTCTTCTTGTCAGAGCTGTTGCTTCAAAATCTGGTCTCCTTCAATAGCCTATACACACCCTCCAGAGTGGTGGTCTTCAAGATGGGGTGAGGTACCCCAGAGGGTACAAAGATGATCCAGTGAGTAATGAAAAAGAATATTAGAACATCTATTTATAGTTATTGTATATTTATGTATTTCTATTTATATATAATGTGTTAGGACAGTAGTATATGTTCATAAGTCATAAATAAATACTGTGAGTATGTGCTTAATTTTTTTTTTAGTTTTTTACTGGTAGGGATATGTAATCAAAGCCTGTTGAGATTACTGGTCTAAGTGACACAGTCAGTCTTCACTTTTTATGAAACACTTGCTGAAAGCAGCAGATTAAGGTGTAAACAGCTGGAGGAAGAAGGGACACAGATGATGATCATCCATAGGTCTTTCTTTGGAGGATGGGGAACAGATCAAAAGTGATAGATGCCCCTTTTTTGGTTTTAGACTGAAGAGCTTTCTGATACCAAATGTAACAGACCCACTTGACTCCCTCTTCCTTATCTGTTCCACTTGGGACCCTTCTTTGGCATTTCACCCTTTGCCTGAGGCACCAAACCAAAACCCATTGCTGTCAAGTAGATTCTAACTCATGGTGACCCCATGCCACTGTAATTTCTGACTCCCAGATCCTTGAAGTTTTAGTTATGATTCATCTCCTGAAGACTTTGAACATAGCTGATGCTTGATGGAGGCTAAAGTAAGTTAAGTTAATCCAATAATTGTATAAACAGTACATGAGTCCCAAGTGTGTTAACTACTTGCAAGGTCATTGTTGTTGTTGCTGTTAGGTGCCATTGAGTCAGTTCTGACTCATAACAACCCTATGAACAACAGAACAAAACACTACCTTGTCCTGCACCATGTACACAATCATTGCTGCTATACTTGGCCCCTTTGTTGCAGCCACTGTGTCAATCCATCTCATTAAGGTTCGTCCCCTTTGCTGCTGACCCTCTAGTTTCCCGAGTATGATGTCCTTCTCCAGGACTGGTCCCTCCTGATAATATGTCCAAAGTACATGAGATAGAGTCTCACCATTCTCACTTCTAAGGAACATTCTGGCTGTACTTCTTCCACACAGATTTGTTCATTCTTCTGGCAGGCCATGGTATATTTAACATTCTTTGCCAAAATCATAATCCAAAGGCATTAATTCTTCTATGGTTTTTCTTATTCATTACCCAGCTTTCATATGCACACAAGGCAACTGAAAATACCATGGCTTTGATTAGGCACACCTTACTCCTTAATGTGACATCTTTACACTTCAACACTTTAAAGAGCTCTTTTGCAACAGATTTGCCCAATGCAATATGTCATTTGAGTTCTTGATGACTGCTTTCATGGGCATTGAACTCACAAAGTAGACGTAGAAAAGACAATTTGGAAGTATAATAAAAGTTTTCATTTTAAAAGAGATGTTTAGTTCTGTAGTGAAGACACTGGGTACTATACAGTATTTCTCTGACTTTCAATTCCATAGTCAGAGAAGTGCAAAAATAGCTTTTAAAGTGGCCACCCTCTCTCAGTCCCCTGAATTTTTTTGGCCTAAAATATTAAAAAAATAAAATAAAAAATAAAATTTTTTTTTCACTACTCTTTCATTAAAAAAAGAAGAAAAGTAAATGAACATGTTAATATCATACAACTAGGAAAGATATAGTCTCAAAGAAAAGATAACCCACCAAGAAAGGACCAGGAACTTATCTCTCCATATAAAGTACATAAACAGCATCTTCATTTTTTTCATTCATCATACAAAAGCACTAATCCATATATCATCATCCAGGAATCTCAGAGGTGAAGGGAATCAACAACACAAAAATTCCATGTTATTCCCTTGATAAGACCTTATTCCCAGTCCTGAACAAAACTATGATGGTAAGGTAAGGTAAGGTAATGTTTATTCCACCTTCTCTTCCACCAGTTTGTGTTCCCCTTAGTTACCTATCCTTCCTTCAGAACCCTGATCCCAGGTGACTGAAACTCAAAATGTCAATCTTTTTAAGACTTTTACCTTATACATTATTCAAGCACCAAAGAAAATAATCTCTTTAATAAAGCAAAAGAAAACAATTAAATGATCACCTCAATTGATGGAAAAAAAAAAAAAAAGGCATTTGACAATATGCAACACCCTTTCCTGATTAAAAAAACTCTCAAAATAGAAATAGAAAAAGCTTCAACATAATTAAAGCCAAATACACAAAACCAACAACCAACATTATTCTTAATGGAGAGAGACTAGAAGCATTCCCCTTGAGAATGGGTACAAGGCAAGGATGCACTTTATCACCACTCTTATTCAATATTGTACTGAATGTCCTAACCAGACCAGTAAAGCAAGAAAGAGAAATAAAAGGCATACAAATTGGTAAAGAAAAATTATTTCTATTTGCAGATGGCATGATGCTATAAATAGAAAACCCTAGAGACTCCACAAGAAAGTTACTAAAACTAATAGAAGGCTTTAGCAAAGTGACAGGGTATAAGATCAACATACAAAAATCAGTTGGATACCTCTACAATAACAAAAAGAACTCCAAAAAGGAATTCAGTAAGATAATATCATTTACAATAGCCCTCAAAGGGATATAATACCTAGGATTAAATCTAACTAGGGTCATAAAAGACTTACACAGAGAAAATGACAAAGCATTACTGTAAGAAACCAAACAAGACCTACATAAATGGAAAAACATACTATGTTCATGGATAAGCCCCAAACCCACTGCCATTGAGTCGATGCTGACTCATAGCAATCCCCATTGGATTTCTAAGGCAGTAAATCTTTATGGAAGTCGATTGTCCCGTCTTCCTTCCGCAGAGTGGCTGGTGGGTTTGAACAAGCTTCTGGTTAGCAGTCAAATGCCTTACAGAATGAGAAAGGTATACAACTGGCAGGTCACGTGGATGGGATTACTAGCTTATGATGTTCCAGTCCTCCAGATCGGATTGATCCAGGTATCTGCTTAACTGTAGATCAAAAGGGGCTCCTCACAGAGTCTCCTATGTTGACACCTTAGGGCCAGCAACAAATGCTCTGGCAATTACATACTTTTGTAATTACAATTTTTCCTGTTTTCTGGTTCCTCTCAGTAGGGGTAATGTAGGTAATTTACAAAAGAATATGACCAACAACTTTCATTCCTTACATTTGTCCCTACTTCACTATTCATAGGCGTAAGGTAATTTACAAGGGAATGTGGCCTGGCAGCTTCTTTACTTCTGAATATAGTGAAAATGTCAATACCACTCAAAGTGATCTATAGATATAATGCAATCCTTATTCAAATTCCAACAACATATTTTAACAAAATGGAAAAATACTAATCTCCAATTTTATATGGAAAGAGGCTTTGACTAGCTAAAGCATTATTGAAGAAGAAGAAGAAGAGGTAGAAGGCTTTATACTTCCCAAATTCAGAACCTACTACACAGCTACAGTAGTCAAAACAGCTTAGTACTGGTACAACAACAGACACATAGACTAATGGAATAGAATTCAGAGTCCAGAAATAAATCCATCCAAGTATGGACAGCTGATCTTTGACAAAGGGTCAAAGTCAATCAAATGGGGGAAGAGATAGTCTCTTTAATAAATGATGCTACAAAATAGGATATTCATTTGCAGAAAAGTTAAACAAGACTCGTACCTCACAGCATACACAAAAACTAACTCAAAATGGACCAAAGACTTAAATCTTCCTCAAACCTAAAACTATAAAGTTCATGGTAGCAAAAATAGGGGCCCTAATCTATGGCATAAATAGAATATCAAGCAACTAAAAAAGCACAAACAGCAGAAGATAAACTAGACAACTGGGACCTCCTAAAAATTAAGTACTTATGCTCATCAAAAAGATTTTGCCAAAAGTGTAAAAAGAGAACGTACAGACTGGGGGGAAAATGGCAACATATCTGACAAGGGTCTAATCTCTAAAATCTATAGAAAACTCCAAAACTTCAAAAACAAAAAACAACAATTCAATTTAAAAATGGGCAAAGGACATGGACACTTCATCAAAGAAGACAGTCAGGTGGCTAGCAAACACATGAAGAAATGTTTGTGATCGTTAGCCATTAGAAAGATGCAAATCAAAACTACAATGAGATACCATTTCACCCCAGCAATAATGGCACTGATCAAAATAAAACAGAAAACAACAGCCTGCAAGGTTGTGGGGAGACTGAACTCTTGTGCACTGCTACTGGGATTGTAAAATGGTACAACCACCATGGAAAAAAGTATAGGGCTTCCTTAAAAAGCTAGAAATAGAAATACCATACAATCAAGCAATTTTTCTCCTAGCTATATCCTAGGACTATATCCTAGAGAAATAAGAGCTGTAACACGAGCAGACACATGCGAATTCTGGTGAAGGGAAAGGCAATATACAATAATGGGGAAGTCAGTGTAACATAACCAAGGCAAAAGAAGGCACTGAGAGGTACAAAGAATAAAGAGAAACTACAATAAATACTACAACATATACAATCCTGCAACAACAGTAATAATGAACAATAATTTGTGAGTTAATAGCATACATGTGTATGCATATTTGTGGAAGGTCTTATGGGACTACATCATGTGAATATATAGGTATGATTGTGAGTTTTTCTATATATATATTTGTATATGCTCATGTACAT
>NW_006921659.1:6018557-6019299 GCF_000298275.1 Orycteropus afer afer
TCTTCCTCTCTGGAGCAAAGGAGAAGGAAGAAAATCAAAGACTCAAGGAAGCAATTAGTCCAGGGACTAATGGTCCACATGAATCACAGACTCCTGAGACCAGAAGAACCAGATGATGCCTGACTATCAAGACTGACTTCTGACCAGGGACATGATAAAAGGTTCCAGTTAGAATAGGAGAAAAATGGAGAACAAAACTCTAATTCATTAAAAAAAAAAAAAAAAGACCAGCCTTAATGGTCTGATAGAGACTGGAGGAACTCCCAAGACAATTGCCCTAAGTCACCCTTCTAACATGGACCTGAAGCCACTCCTGAAGGCCACCTTTCAACCAACTTGAAATTGACTGACCTATAAAATAAACTATAACACCATAAGGAATGTGATCTCTGGAACAATCAACTATACAAGACCAAAAGGGCAACATTTGCCCAAAAATAAAGATGAGAAGGCAAGAAGGGGCAGGGAAATTGGATGAATGGAAACAAGGAACTCAAGATGGAAACAAGGAGAGGACTGACACATTGTGGAGATTGCAACTAATGTCATGAAACAATTTATCTATTTATTAAATGAAAACTAGTTATCTGTGTGAACTTTCACCTAAAGCACAATAAAATGTTCAAAAAAAAAAAAAAAAGTAATCTCTAATGGTAGCTCTGGTGGTGTAGTGTCTAAGGCACTTGACTGCTAACCAGAAGGCTGGTGGTTCAAACCCACCAGCCACTCCTTGGAAGGAAGA
>NW_006921659.1:6020029-6035360 GCF_000298275.1 Orycteropus afer afer
TACAAAACACAAGGGTCCACCTGGAGGTGCCTCAGTATTCCTTGGGAGCTTAATTTAAGAACCATCAATGACAATAAACCAGAATATTTTACATTAGAGCTGTCCCAGAATACACAGGTGGTCGTAGACATGGTTTTTAGGTTAGCCGTCCACTTCCTGTTGTGTAACAAATTGTCACCAAATTGCCTGAAACTAGTCACGACACATTATCTGACCAAGGTTTGTTTGCCATAGGTGGGATGTGCAAGGCCAACTGGGAAGTATAGCCGGAGCTCCAAGTCATTGCAATGATTTATAGTGACAACAGGCAGAACATTTAAAACCAGGTGTCCTGGAAAATGTACATTAGCCATATCAATAACATCATTCACGGCACGTCCCTGGGACCAGATTTAAGGTCAATGCTCACCAGCCCCAACCCTTTGTCACTCACACCTTCTTCCCAGTTCCCTTTCTAGGTGTGGACAACTGACTCTCTCCCCAGAATAGGCAAAATCCAAGACCTCCCAGTCTTCAGTAAGCTAAGCTCCTCCACCTGTTCACTGTGTGTGTGTGTGTGTGTGTTTAGGAGGTGGTGATAGTGAGTCCCAAATTGGGCACAACTACAGAAAGCACTTTGAAGCTGTGGATCAGGGGCTGGAACTGCGTGGGACTACCCTTCCCCACTGTCTGTGAATGGTACAAATGGTTAACCAAATGACAAGGTAGAGTTGGAGGTTTCAGTCCACGCAGAGGCACTTTGGAAAAAAGGTTTGGTGATCTCCTTCGAAAAAATCAACCATTGAAAACCCTGTGGAGCCCAGTTCTACTCTGCCATACATGGCAACTGCTTTTTAACCCTTCCTGCTGTGCACGTTCATCTGCCTGAGCAGAGCTGGTGAGTCAAGTTCAGCCTCCCCTTCTGTGAACAGAAAGCAACTGTGTTAGCAGGAGGCAGTTCAGATTTGGGGTGTAGCAATGGCCCTTCTCTCACATTCCTTTGTCCACCCACCCAACCCACTCCAAGTCCTGGCCGAGAGCAAGACCTCTACAGGCAAAGGCAGCTTTAGATCAGCTCCCCCAGCCTACGGCCCATATCCACCAGCCCACCCAGCTTGCCACTTCCCCTACAGCGAGCTATGAGATAGGACTTGCTGTGCTATCTGTCTCCTTTCCTTCTATAAATTAAACAATGGAACCCAAACTCTACATACCCAGGGGGAATTTGGGATTTAGTTTCCCAGTAGCTATCTCACCCCTTCTTCCTAAATTAGAGCCCTAAAACTCAGACATCAAATATGCAGAGCTGAGCCTCCTGAAAAGCCACGTTCTCTCAAGGCTGTGTCCCCCCACTTACCACTGCACACCCACTGTCACCTGCCCCAAACCACTCCTTCAGGCTCCCAGCAAGATGCTCTCTGAGCTGTGGACAAGAATTCTATCTGTTGCACACAGTATATTTCTCAAGGGCTGGGAGAGGGGGTGGGATGGACGTGTTGTGGATATACGTCATATAATGATAAGCCGACTAAAAGCCAAGTGAAGTCTAGCTTCAACCCAAACCAAACCCACTGCCATAGACTCAATTCCCATCCACTGCTTCAGTCTAGGCCAATTTGGGAGGATGTTATTATATCTCCCATACCCTCACAGGCATAGTATAGTAAAGGCAAGAGAGACAGCTGCTTTCCCCTGCCCTGAACCTAAGGCTCCTTCTTAGTTTCCAGAGGAATGGAGCCCGGGAAGGCAGATTGTAAGGGTTGAGGTTAACTAAACTCATTGCTCTGGTAGCATAGTGCCTAAGGCATTTGACTGCTAACCAGAAGGCTGGCGGTTCAAACCCACCAGCCACTCCTCAGAAGGAAGGTTGGGCAATCTACTTCCATAGTGATACTGCTTCAGAAACCCAAGGAGGGGTCGCTATGAGTCGGGTCTGACTTGAAGGCACATAACAACAACAATTGGACATAAGGCATATCCTGGCAGAAGGTGCCTAGAAGGTTTGATACGAGCCTTCCAATTGGCTTAGCCACCTCTGGGAAGGACTTTGATTGGATATTTGTTAGCAGCTACTTTTAGATTAATGGTGCTGGTAAAAAGTTATTGCTTATACAGACTTTTTTGGAGCTCTGGTAGCGTAGTGCCTAAGGCGCTTGACTGCTAACCAGAAGGCTGGTGGTTCAAACCCACCAGCCACTCCTCAGAAGGAAGATGGGGCAATCTACTTCCGTAGTGATACTGCCTCGGAAATCCAAGGAGGGGTCGCTATGAGTTGGGTCCGACTCAACAGCACATAACAACAACAACAACAAACTCATTGTGGTCGAGTTGGCTCTAACTCATAGCGACCCCTCCTGGGGTTTCCAAGACAGTATCTTATGAAGTAGATTGCCCAATATTCCTTCTGAGGACTGGCTGGTGGGTTTGAACCGCCAGCCTTCTGATGAGCAGTCAAATGCCTTAGGTACTACACCACCAGAGTTCCCAGAGGGAGGATATTTAGAAATATCAAACACCAAGAGTTGCCTCTCCCTTCAGGTGAGACACCACTCTCTTCACACAGGGAGTGGCCAAGTCCCCAGAATGGAATGACCCATGAAATAAAATCACATCACAAGACACCAACCACAGCATATATAACCAAGAATTACACAGATTCAGTCAGAAAGGACTTCTTTCACGGACTGAGGCTGCTGTGTAGGATAACAAGCATTCAAAGATGACAAAACCAATAAGCCACCAGCAAAGGAATACTATTGGGAAAACACAGAGCCTGTCCATCCTGCTGAGCTAGGAAGCTTTACTGTATATTTGTGAACCTGTTGGGTTGTGCTTATTACATTTCCTGTGTGCATTATAGATGGTAAAAATTACTACCAGTTCACACAATGAGGATTAAATATGTCAATAATTCATGGTGTTCTAAAAGAGTGACACCATTTCTGGATGCTGGGGCACTTGAACTCATTTGAGGATCACTGATTTATGAACACAGAAAACATACGTGAAATAAGGCAGGTCATGCAAAGCCTGGGACACGTGGTCATCACACACAAAGCCAAGTGCCGGTGTCTGCCTGTGGGTATGATGCTTCCAATAAAGGATGTCCCCAGAATACAGCCCTAAATACCAGCAGAGCAAATAAAGGAACTTCCATGGCATTCCAGTTTACTCAATCCAAGCTTATTTCCTTATCCTCCCATTTCCTAAAATTATTATTGGGTAGGGATGAATTCACGGCCCCTTCTGCGTCTGATCCTACTTCTCCAGGAACTCTGGGTGAGACCTCTGGGTTAAGGGGTCTGTGTGTACAAGAGTTTGGGACATCTCTCTGGGCACAGAGGCTTCCTTCATGCTCCTATAACACTTTTTTTTCAGGCTTCTATTACATAATACTTAAGCTGCTTTGGAGACAGTTTTCCACTATGTTTTAAAAGTCAGTCCTGGCATGTCAGTAAACATCAGTTCATATTCCTGGAATAAATCTTTTTTGTGTACCATCCTCCTACCCACAGGGATACAGATGGCATGTTTTATGTGGCAGCCACTATTTACAATTCAACTCCATGGAGGCCCATGAGATGCCACAAATGTAGCCCACACAGGAAGACAGCCCCTCGGGCAGAGACATTTGTCCCGACAGGCCAGGAGTGCCAGGAAAGGGCACACCCTGAAAGTACACTGGATGCCTCCACCACTGCTGACACACACCCTCTATTCAGGGCCAACGGGGTCCTGGGCATCCCCAGAAGGCACACCGAGAGGCAGCTTTGCCTAAATAATGGTGGAGTAAGCAGTAAGCAGAAGAAAACAGTACACAAAATGCCCCAAATTAGCTCTAGAGTTAAAAACATCAACAGAGCAAATCCTTCTCTACCAAGAAGGCTTACCACATTAATTTGCATGCTCATGAGCATCTGCTAGCTGAGTATCAATGTTTCGTTATTTCTATTCTGATGGACAGCCATTCATCACAGGAGACTGACCTTGTCAGCACCTCATCTGATAATAGAATAAAATAATAGAAACAGGAGTTTCGGGGAGGATACGGAGAAAAGGGGGCGAATGCTTCACTCTGAAGAAGACTCCCGAGAAGCCACTGCTGCCTCTGTCTCAGACTAAGCATTTGCTGAAAATGTCAACAGATTGTTTCTGAGTTTGAGTTCTACAGACATCAGAAGCTTATTCTAACAGGGCATTTTGCTTAAAATCTCTTGGTTGGTTTAGGCATTTAGAATGTCTCTGACTATATAATTTGGATTAAGAGGTTCTTTTTAGGTTTTACTTATTTAGCATAAAGCAGAAGGATGTTCTGAATAGATCCTTCACATACATAACCGGAGCCTTTACACCATTAACGTAGTAAATTGCTCTTTGTTTATGTTGCATTTTTAGTGAGTTCTTTTATCTCTTCTTTCTTTGTTTCTTTCTTTTTTAACGTGGTTTAGTTGCTATGCAGAGGCTTAACACTCCTGCGGAGGGATCAGTTCCAGACTCTGGTTTGATTTGAAACAAGCCAAGCCAATTTGCCTGAATGTGATTTCAAAGGGTTTGCCTGTTTCTCTCATCAGGAGACTGAAAGAAGCTGAGAAGCTAGTCACTATTTGAGTTCAAATAATGCTGGCTTGATTTTCTCAAGTATTTGGTATGATTCAGTAGACACAGTTCAGATAGACGACCACTGCAGCTCTGAAATGCTGGACAGCCCTGGAATCAGGACTAGGTCCCAGACGCTAATCTCAAAACGCAGATTACTTAAAACTGCAGATAAAGTCATTTTCTTCCATTTTTACCTTTCCTTTCAGAGTGTCTCTTTCACTTTCTCTCTACATCACATTGACTAGATGTGGCTCAAAAATGGTAATTGCTCTCATCTTAATTTAGTGAAGAGAGAGAGGGAGAGAGAGGAATGAATGTAATTTGCAGATCTGAGAGCAGGTCATTACAGGTGTGTTATATTAGTGTATTCATGAGCCCCCTGGGACAGGCATGCTGAGATATCCAATAACTTTCTTAATGTGTAATTACACACCATCGGACTGTAATTGATTAATTGAAAAGAGAATGTAGGCAGATGTGAGGGCAAGACTTCTGCTGCTCATTAAAGGAATGTGTCCTTGCTTCTCTTTAATAAGTTAAGTGAACTACTCAAAAGCAATTAAGTCAGTAGTGAAATTCATTAAATTTTAAGTAATTATTGGTATTAATTTCTGTAATAAAATTCAAGACTTTGCATATTTCTATTTCCAAACGAAGTATGATAATTCTATGGGGCCAATTTAGCTGATATTCTATGTGTAAATCATCAGAGAGAGACAGTGAATTAGAGGGATGGCATTTCTGGAAGCACTGCCTGCCATCCTAAACCAGGCAGAGTGAATGTGTCACTTAAACCTAAAAATGCAGTAGTGTTTCTGAAGCCATGCTTTCATTTTGAATGTTGATCTGAAAAGTTCAAAAAGAATGCAAAAAAAAAATTTTTTTAATTTTATTTTTAAATGTAATACTATGAGTGCTACAGATACCTTCTCTGGTAGCTAAACTCACACATAAACATGGACATGAACATGAACATGAATATGGGGATTTGAATGCAACTTGGAGAAAATTCTTTTAAGGCCCCACTCTCTCATTTCAGAAACAAACTTCAGCTGGTGGGGTTGCAGGACAGGGTGAGGTGTGAGGAAGTTCAGGGAAGGGGTGACAGATAGTTCTCAGAGCCACTGGTGATTCCTATAGCTGTTGCCTCTATACATTTTGCCCAGCAAACTGCACAACTCAGAAATACATCAGAGAGGAACTCAACCCAGCCAACACTGCTGCATTCCACACATTCCTGACAACTCCCTAGACACAGGAGAGACCTTGGAATCTGAGCTGAATGTGGCCATTTACCAACAGAGTCACACCACTATTGTCTGTTCATTCATTCATACAGTAAATATTTCCTAAGCACCCATTCAAAGCCTTTAGTTAAGATAATTTAACCTACAAAGTGAATGTTCTCATAAAAGCTAGGAGTGGAATTTAGTACAAGTCTAGCACAGTTTGTATTCATCCAAGATAATCTTGTGCCCTGCACAAATTAGGTACTCAATAAGACCTTGCTGACCAACGGATGACAGGAACAATCAATGATGTGGACTCTGAGGAAGGCATCACAGTGAGTGGCACTTGCATAATGTTGTCTATTTTAATTTATGGAAATAAAGAAGATTAGGAATCTTAATGTCTTGGCCAAGATAAGCTGAAGAGATGATGATGATAGCAGCTGAGAGTGAAGGAACACTGATTCCAAAACTCTTATTCCAGGCTTCTGCTTCATACCAGCATCCTTAAGAGCTCCACAACTTCTTTCTTACAATAGAACACTTAAATGTAAACCCACAAATTTTGAACTTTTTTTTTAAACAGTCAAGCATGTATTTTTTTAAAAACTTATACTTCAGCACCTAAAAATAACTTTGTATTGTTAGTTTTACCAACTATAAGGAAATCACTGTGAAAGTTTAGGACCACAGTCTCATGGGACAATTCAGTTAACTGACATAATATAGCTCATAAAGTGCATGTTCTACATCCCATTGTGGTGAGTAGCATCTGGGGTCCTACAAGCTTGTAAGTGGCCTTCTAAGATACATCTTTTTGTCTCTACTTGTCTGGAACAAAAAAATAAAGAAGGAATCCAAAGATTCGGAGAAGAAACTAGCTCACAGAATAATCTACTAGAACCATGGCCTCATTTACCCTGAGATCAGAAGAACTAGATGGTGCCTGGTTTCTAATCAGGGCCACAATAAATGGATCCTGATAGAACTGGTGGAAAATGTGGAACAGAAATCAAATTCTTTTTCTTTTTTTAAATTCTATTTGCAGAGTTAGAAGATGGTGAAGATATCAGGACATACCTTTTTCTTAAAAAAAAAAAACCAACTTTTTATGGTGATTTGGGTAAAAGTTTACAGAGCAAATTCATTTTCCACTCAATAATTCATACACATTTTGTTTTGTGACATTGATTGTAATCTCTACAATGTAACAGCTCTCTTTCCACTTCCTCCCTGTGGTTACCTTTTTCCTGTGTCCTTCTTTCCTATGCATTCTTGCCTTCTGAGCTTTCTCCCTGCACAAATGCTGCTCTTCTGACTTCCTATGGTTGGTTGCTCTAAGGAGTACACCTCCCTGGTATTCACCTTGTAGGCCTTTATATTGTTAAGCCACAGGAGTGAGTTTAATTCCAGGCCTGAAGGGTGACAAGGGGCCATAATCTCAGGGGTTTGGCTAGTCTCCATCAGACCAGTAAGTCTGATCTCTTTTATGATCTTGAGTTTTGTTCCATTCTTTTCTCCCACTCTTTCTAGGATCTCCAATTTTGATCCCTTTTCAAGTGGTTAGCAGTGATAGCTGGGCAACATCTGGTTCTTGTAGTTTCAGGGTCATGTAGGTTATGGTTCCCATGGTCCACTAACTAGTCCATTGGACTAATTGTTTCCATGTCTCTTTGATTTTCTTCACTCATCTTTGCTCTGGATGAGGAGAGATGAATAGTTGTAACTTAGATGGCTGCTCACAAGCTTTTAAGACCCCAGTGGTTACTCATTAAAATTATATGTAAAACAATGTTTTTGTGTCTGCCAATTGAGTTTCATCTCCCCCACAACCAGGTCCTCAGCCTGCAGGTTTAGTGATTCTTTCCTTCAATGTGTTTGGTTGTGGCTAAGAAGTTGTCATAACTTTGCCCCCTATTATATATATGTTCACTTTTATAGCACATACAAATATGCATTTGAAATATTGTCTGCCAAACTTACATATGGTCATGGGTATATTCCTGTTTGCCTACTCATACCTGATCATCTTGCCTGTCCACTTATGTATCCACTCATAGCAGAAATCAAATTCTTAAAAACTGCAGACTTAATGGAGTTCTTGAGGCTAGAGGACTCCTCAAGACTGTCACCCTAAGATGTTGTTATGTGCCGTTGAGTCATCATAGCTACCCCTCCTTGGGTTTCTGAGGTGGTATCACTATGGAAGTAGATTGTCCAACCTTCCTTTTGAGGAGTGGCTAGTGGGTTTGAACCATCAGCCTTCTAGTTAGCAGTCAAGTGCCTTAGACACTATGCTATAAGAGCTCCCTCATCCTAAGATACCCACTCATTAAATCTTAAACTGAAATCTTCCCTTGAGGTTATCTTTTAGCTAAAGAACAGATCGGCTCATAAAATAAAGAGTATTACCCATAAGCAAAGATGAGGAGGTAAGAGGGCAGGGAAACCAGAGTACTAGAAACGGTGCAACCAGAGCAGAATGAACGAGAATAATGACACATTGGGAATAACGTAGCCACTATCACTGAATATATTTGTGTAGTAATTGTTAAGGGGGAACCTATTTTTCTGTGGAAACTTTCACCTTAAACACAATAAAATACTATTTTTTTTAAAAAAATCAGTGTATTTTCATTGTTTGCTGGGGCTACTATTTTCATGATGTGAGAACCAGTCTACTAGACTCAAGGCTTTGGTATTACCTGATCCAGGAGGTGCCAATCATACTGCACCCTGGCTAGACAAATAGAGAATAAGGAAGTACATGAGGAGGGAGAGTTATTTACTTATACTTTCATTCTTGTATGAAAGTATAAGTAAAAAATTCCAGTCCTCATACTGTAATATTAGAAAGCATAACTAAAGCTAAAACTAAATTAGGCTGAGTAGGTATGTCAGGCACAGAGAGAAAAAAAAAAAAAAAAAAAAAGCCAGGTCATGATGAAATACGTTAGGTCTCATTTTCTGTTTGCATGCTTTTCTGCTATAATGGGCACCTTACTGTCCTACAGCTTATTTTAATCTTGAATATGACCTTGATAATCTGTGTCCAGGCAGCCCAACTATTTCAAAGAAAAGTTCTAATTAAGGAGATATTCTCAAGTTTTAACAATTTCACTAATTGACATTTTTCTCACATTATTTTGGATTTTTGTTTCTTTGTTTTTCACTTTTACAACTCTAACAAGTTCCAAATAATTTCAGACAGCTAATTCAGACCAAAGGAAAATGTATTTATCAAACCACTCAACTGCCTAATTGATATATTTGAAAATGTATCAGCATATGAACAAAGACGATGGCCAAAGAAATAAGTGACAGGGTTCACTCTAAACAAAAGTGGTATTTTCAATGATCAGATAATTAGAATAATGAGGGAGTATGGGCTTATGAGCCCCACAGGTTGGGAGGCACTCAAAACATAACTGGGGAAGAGCTGCCTCCTCAAAGTAGAGTTGACCTTAATGATCTGAGAAAGTTGGAAACAAAGAAGAAGCAACGATAGTTGGAAAAAATGGCCTTGGTGATAGAAATGATGCTGGAGATTGCATGATAGAATTTTGCAAGACCAACAACTTATTTGTTGTGAACACCTTTTTCAACAACATAAACAGTGACTATACATGTGGACCTTGCCATAGAGAACATAGGAATCAAATTGACTACATCTGTGGAAAGAGAAGATAGAGAAGCTCAACATTATCAGTTAGAACAATGCCAGGGGCCAATGGCGGAATAGACTGTCAATTGTTCTTATGCATATTTAAGTTGAAGGCAAAGAAAATTAAAACAAGTCAAGGAAAGACAATATATGACCTTGAGAGTATCACACCTGATTTTAGAAACCATCTGAAGAATAGATTTGATGTACTGAATACCAATGACCAAAGACCAGAGGAGTTGTGGGATGGCATCAAGGACATCATACATAAAGAAAGCAAAAGGTCATTAAACAGACAAGAAAGAAAGAAAAGACCAATACTATGTCAGAAGAGATTCTGAAACTTGCTCTTGAATGGAGAGTTAGTTGTTAAGGCAAATGGAAGAAATAATGAACTAAAAGACCTGAGCAGATGATTTCAAAGGGTGGCTCAAGAAGACAAAGTAAAGTATTAAAATGAACCATGCAAAGACCTAGAGTTAGAAAACCAAAAAGGAAGAACATGCTCAGCATTTCTCAAGCTGCAGACTAAAGGAAAAGTTCAAGCTTCAAGTTGCAATATGAAGGATTCCACGAGCAAAATACTGAATGATGCAGAAAGCTTCAAAACAAGATGGAAGGAATATACAGTCACGTACCAAAAAGAATTGGTCAATGTTCAACTATTTCAGGATGCAGCAAAGCATCAAAAAGAACTGACAGTACTGAAGGAAGAAGTCCAAGCTGCACTGAGAGAATTGCCAAAAAATAAGGCTCCAGGAATTGAGATGTTTCAACAAATGGCTGCAATGTTGGAAGTGCTCACTTGTCTATGTCAAGAAATTTGGAAGACAGCTACCTAGCCAAGCAACTGGGACAAATCAATATTTGTTTCCTTTCCAAAGAAAAGTGATCCAACAGAATGTGGAAATTATTGAACATCATTAATATCACACACAAGTAAAGTTTTGCTGAAAATAATTCAAAAATATTTGCAGCACTATATCAACAGGCAACTGCCAGAAATTGAAGACAGTTTCAGAAGAGGAGATGGAACAAGAGTTATCAATGCTGATAACAGAGGGATCTTAGCTGAAAGCAAAGAACACCAGAAAGATTTTACCTGTGTTTCATTGACTATGCAAAGGCATTCGATTGTGTGGATCATAACAAATTATGGACAACATTGCAAAGAATGGGAATTCCAGAACACTTAATTGTGCTCATGAGGAACCTCTATACAGACCAAGAGGCAATCATTTGAAGAGAACAAGGGGATACTGCATGGTTTAAAATCTGGAAAGGTGTGCATCAGGGTTGTACCCTTTCCCCATACTTAATCTGTATAACCCACTGCCACTGAGTTGATTCCAACTCATAATGCCCCTATAAGACAGAGTAGAACTGCCCCACAGGGTTTCCAAGGCTGTAATTCTTTACAGAAGCAGACTGCCTTATCTTTCTCCAGGGGAGCTGCTGGTTCCAACCACCAACATTTTGGTCAGCAGCCAAGTACTTTAACCATTGCACCACCAGAGCTCCTATTTAATCTACATGCTGAGCAAATAATCTGAGAAGGTGGACTATATGAAGAAGAAGGCAGCATCAGGATTGGTGGAAGACTCATGAACAACCTGCCATATGCAGATGACACAACTTTGCTTCTGAAAGTGAAGAAGATTTGAAGCACTTACTGATGAAGATCAAAGACTACAGGCTTCAGTATAGATTACACCTCAACATAAAGAAAACAAAAATCCTCATAACTGGATCAATAAGCAACATCATGAAAAGACTGAAGTTGTCAAGGATTGCATTTTACTTGGATTCCCAATCGACACCCATGGAAACAACAGTCAAGAACTTGAATGATACAAAGATGAACCCTTTTGCACATATAGTACTGCGTTGTCAGTGAAGGCAAACATGGATATATGGGTGGATAGATGGATGGACAGGCTGAACTATTAGGTATGTCTATGCAGGCGGGAGTGTGCCCAAGACCATGCATAGGGTTAGCAGATAATGTTTCTACAAGTGTACTACTATATTCTGTAAGAATTACCAAGTGTATAGTAGGGCTAACAGGGGACAAGGTTGTAGCCACTTCTTGGCCACAGCCAGGTATCCAGAGAGAGTGAGTATTTGGACCTGTGGGCTGGGGACCATAGTTGCAGGGGACATCATGCTCAACTGGCATAACATACTACACAAAACATTGTTCCACCTTCTACTTTGTTGAGTAGTGGCTGGGATCTTAAAAATTTGCAAGCAGCCATCTAGATGCAATGATGAGTCTCTCCTCATCCAGAGCAAAGAAGAATGAAGAAAACCAAAGACACATGGAAACAATTAGTCCAAGTGACTGGCACATCATGCAATCCTCAGTCTATATGACTATGAGACCAGAAGAACTAGATGGTGCCCAGTTACCACTGTCAACCACTTGGAGGGAGATCTATGCAGGAGATCCTGGATAGAGTGGGAAAACAATGTGGAACAAAACTCAAAATCATTTGAAAAAAAGAAAAAGGGACCAGGTTTGCTGGTCTGATAGAGCCTGATGAAACCACTGAGACTATGGCCTCTAGCTGCCCTTCAGGTCTGGAATTGAACCCACACCTGTGGCTTTCAGCCAAACGAGAGACATGCATATGAGGTGAACATTTACACTAGGTGGATACACTCCTTGGAGAGAACAATCATGGGAGAAGAGAAGGGCTGTGTGTACACAGGGATATAGCTCAGGGGGCAGGAGTGCATGGAAGGGAAGTACACAGGGAAGAGGTAACTATGGGGAGGAAGTGGGAGGAGAACTGTTGCATCGTGGTAAACTGTGGTCAATGTAATGAGACAAAGTGTATGTGAACTGCTGTGTGCAAAGTGAATTTGCTCTGTAAATTTTCATCCAAATCACAATTTAAAAAAAAAGAAAAGAAATTGAATGATGTATTGCACTGGCCAAATCTGCTGCAAAAGACCTCTTTAAAGTGTTTAAGAGCAAAGATGTCTTCACTTTGAAGACTAAGGTGCACCTGATCCCAAGCCACGGTATTTTCAATAATAGCCGCATAGGCATGTGAAAGCTGGACAATGGATAAGGAAGACTGAAGAACTGACACATTTGAATTGTGGTTTCACAAAGTATATTGAAAATACCAGAAGAATGAACAAATCTTTCTTGGAAGAAGTAAAACCAGAATGCTCATTATAAGTGAGAATGGCTAGACCTCAACTCTCATGATTTGGTTATATTGTCCAAAGGGTCCAGACCCTGGAGAAGGAATCATGCTTGGTAAAGTAGAGGATCAGCAAAAAAGGGAAAGACCCTCAACCAGATGGATTGACACAGTGGCTGCAAGGATGGATTCAAGTATGGCAACAATTGTGAGGTCAGGACCTCGCAGTGTTTCATTCTGTTGTGCGTGAGGTTGCTAAGAATTGGAACCAACTCGATAGTGTGTAACAAGAACAACAACCTGGGATTATAAGAAATTTGATTTGGAGAATTAATTAGCAAACCCTTTTTGCTTGAGACCTGTTTTTCCTCAAAATCATTTTATATCAGTCCAGTGTTTTGTCTTAAATTAAATTTAATAAAATTCGATAAAATGTTTTTTTCTTTGATGAAGACCTTGAAAATCTTTAGAATGATTACTGGGTAAATTCCAAAGTCCTGTACAAGGTAAAAAAAGACTAAGCTAAATCCATACACCTGAAAGCTATGTATCACAAGATTTTCTCTTTATTAAAAAAACAAAAATAAATTAAAAAAAAATTCTGAATTCTCATATGGGTTTCATTTACTGGCATTTTCTTCTTTCTCTTGAAAGTTGAGCACAATAGAAGGAATTTTCTCCCTTTATTAGTTAGCTTTTATTGGGCACAGATTATGTGCCAAGCATTTTATATGTATTATCCTATTTAACTTTTACAACAACAACCTTACATGATGTATCAGGTTATTATTCCTGTTTTACATATGAGGAAACTGACCTTCCTCAAACTACAACATGAGTAACCCACAGTACCAGGAACTGGGCTCAGTCAGTTTGACTCCAGGGCACAAGCTTCTCCCCATACACTACCAGTTATCGTGGAGTTGAATTCTGACTCATTGTAACCCCATGAGTATCAGAGCAGCACTGTGCTCCATACGGTTATGGCTGACTTTTTGAAAGTAGAGCGCCAGAACCTTCTTTCAAGGTGCCTCAGGATGGACTCAAACCTCTAACCCTTTGGTTAGCAGCCAAGTGTGTTAACCATTTGTACCATCCAGGAACTCCCCCAATATATGACCTCTGCTGTTTCCTGAGGGAAGGAGTTATTGTATCCTTCCCTTAAAGGAGATTTGATCCTCCCATAAATAATCCAAATTTGGAAGTTTTTTTAACTATAATTATTTTGTATTTTTACACTTTAAGTCATACTGATCCCTGAATCATTCTGAATCATAAATATTTTTGAACTTTAGTTTCTTGCTTTGCTTTGATCCTGTTTTCCCATTACACATAACAAGTTACTTAGGACTATTATTTAAAATCTAAATTTACAAGAAAATTTGACTTGAGATGAAATCTTCACCAGTTATTTATATTACCTTGGTCATAAACTTGATGGCCAATATTTTTGGATAGCAATTTGCAGAGTCTCTTTCTTGCCTTTCCAGCCACGAGAAGGCTTTGTTCTCATCATGGTTTGCCTGGACTGCTCCAACAACCATCTAAAAGTCCCCCTGTTCCCCCTTCTTCAACCTATGAAAGCACTGCTTTCATTATAGTACTTCCTGGCTCAAGTACCAAATACAGATTCCTATAGCCCAAAATACCAAATGGAAAATCAGAAGCTTGACTTCAATTCTGCTCTCACTACTCACAAAATGATGCCAGTCCAGAAAGTCTCCCAACTGGTCCTCATGTGCACAGTGCTCACCTCCCTCACCATCATTCCACCTGTAGTCTCCTCTTTCTTTGAGATGCCCTTCCATTCCCCACCCACTCTCCAAGGACCAGCCCAAGTCTCATCTCCCTTGAGGACATATTCCTAATGATACCAGCCCATCATTTCTTCCCATTTAAATAACCTTTAACTTCATTGTTGAGCAAACATACATTTTAATTACTATACCTATCAAATAGAAACTTTATATATATGTATCTTCATCTAAGCATAATTCATTTATAAATTCCTTATGAGAAGGACCCACATTTATATTCTGTCTACACTATAACATATGACTTTTAAACACAATACTGAGAAACTGTAGGCAGTCAATAAATTCATCTTTATTGAAAGACAAATGTCTTCAAAATCTGAGTGACACACATACACACTCTATAATCACCTACTCTCATATTAATTCCGCTTTTTGAAATGTGCCCATGATACTAACATATCTAGATTTTAAAAAAGATTTTTAACCTTTACAGAGGTTGCTTTGCATTATAGATAATATCTTAATGCATCATATACAAAAGAATAAATTAGAGACTTAAGAAACTATTCAGATCAAATAATCTGGGAGAATATATCTTTTGAGAAAAGATCTTTCTGGTTTCAATTACCATTGATGCTGATCAATTTTCAACTTGGCCAATTTGATGACAGCCAGACATTGTTTAAAAATCAAAATGCATGAAAACGAAGGGAAAATTAAAATTAAAATTTCATGGCAACTTTATTTTTCCATGTTATTTATTTTGATGTATTTATATGTATACATCAAATTAGGATAGAAAAAATACTGCATAAAAGTTTGAGTTGTGCTAAGTGCTGTCAACTCATAAATACTTCAGCAATGCTCTAATTTGTTTTCATTTTCCTTTATATACATATCCACACTTCTATATGTTGTTGTTGTTGTTACCTGCCGGAGTGGACC
>NW_006921659.1:6035610-6079293 GCF_000298275.1 Orycteropus afer afer
TATATATATATTCTGCAGTGTGTATCAAACAATGATGATACATACTTTCAAAATGAAGCTATCTCATAAATATATAAATAACCAAATAAATAAATAAAAATGGCTCAGTTCCCTGCCATAGAGTCTTCATACATTTATCTGACAACTTAGAAATTTGGAAATACCTGATTGAAATGGCTATATAACAGAGGCCCCAAAATATCACATGTCACAGAACTCTGGACACTCACTTCTCATGTGACAGATCAGCCTAACGCACACTCAACATTTAAATGTTGCTTCCCTTCCCATCTCAGGCTTTGCTACTTAACAAAGTTTATGTGGTTTCTCTCCCCCGCTCTGTTCACACAACGAAGTGTGTAACAGATCCTGAAGTGTGTGTTGTAAGATTAGAATCAGACTCAAGTTTTCCCTTCAAGGGAAACCAAACTACATTGAGATTTGAGCATTACAAAACTGCAGAGTACTTCACAGAGTTAAGGGTGGGTGTGTAACTTTACATATACAGATTGATATCCTGAACGTGGATTTTTAACATTCTAAAGGGCAGGAAGTACACACATATGCACTTTGTCTCTTCTGTAGATTGGGAATCTCTAAAGAGATAATGGTGGTGAGGATGATGATGATGGATAAGAGCACTCTAATTTATAAAAACATACTTTGTCCTCATGAACTCTATAGCACATTGCATTGAGAGAGAAACACACACACACACACACACATACACAGAGACAGACAGATATCATTGCTCCTCTACCAATATATCATCATGAATTTTCAAGAGAAATATTGATGGAATATGCAATCCAAAGTAGAATACTAAGCAATTTTCTGGATAGTTAAAGCAAAAGTACTGTTCATTATTCTAAACCTGTCTTATCTGGTGTGTGTCTTAACTGGTTCAACCTTTTACTTGCAAGAATGAACAAAGCCATCATCAGCTCCACTGGAAGGAAACTGTATGACGGTGAAATGCTCAGCCAAGAGAATCAGAGGCCAACCTTCCACATCACTTTGCCAGTGGCAGATGCACAATACACACCCAACTTTAACCATTTCATCTTTGCGTAAGGTATTTGACTGCTAACCAGAAGGCTGGAGGTTCAAACCCACTAGCTAGTCCTCGGAAGGAAGGCTGGGCAGTCTACTTCCATAGAGATACCGTCTTGGAAACCCAAGGAGGCGTCGCTATGAGTAGGATCCGACTCAACAGCAGTGACTTTTGAGTTTAGAACCAGGTGGTTCAACAAATAAATATTGAGCATTTATTTCCATAGTTCATCAAACCTATGTCACCATTGATTATTAAGATACCATTATTTTAATACCACTTTAATGCCATTGGCAAAAACAACCACCTGACAATTAAACAATGACATGTCATTGACTATATATGCAACTCCCATTTCTGAGATGTTAAAATGTTAAGTGAAAAGTGCATCTTAGAATTGATGAAATACAGTGTGTACCAACATGTGTTGTAAGGGTATAGCAATGAGTAAGACAGACAAAGGAGCTCTGGTAGCATAGTGCCTAAGACACTTGACTGCTAACCAGAAGGCTGGAGGTTCAAACCCACCAGCCACTCCTCGGAAGGAAGGTTGGGCAATCTACTTCCGCAGTGATACTGCCTGGGCAACCCAAGGAGGGGTCGCTATGAGTCGGGTCCCACTTGATGGCAAATAACAACAACAACAAGACAGACAAAGACCCTACCCTCACAGAGCTCTCAGGCAGCAGAGTCTCATCAGGCTGACCGTAAAAGAGAATGGGACACTGTCCCCTGGGCATGGCTTCAACTCATGGCTGTATGTAGCCACATAGTAGGGAGCACTCCAGGAAAGCCTGATGCCTCAGACAAGGAGGGGAGCCACAAGGAAGTATATGAAAAACATGATTATGAAAGATACTTGAAGCCAAAAGGCAATGAACAAATACATTATTTTAAAGACTTGTTTTCTTGGACCTGCTCATTTGCAGCTTAATTATGAGCCTCGATCTTCCTATTTAAGAAGCTTTGGTGGCATAGTGGGTAACTGCTAACCAGAAGGTTGGCCGTTCAAACTCACCAGCTGCTCTGCAGGAGGAAGATGAGGCAATCTACTTCCATAAAGATTTATAGCTTTGGAAACCCAGTGGGAGTCGCTATGAATCAGAATTGACCCAATGGCGGTGGTTTTTAATTTTTTGTTTTGAGTCATCTTTCTTCTTAAAGAACCTTGGTTGCACAGTGGTTAAAGCACTCATCTGACAAACAAAAGGTTAGCAGTTCAAACCCATCAACTGTAGGAGAAAAATGTAGTTGTCTGCTTTCACAAAGATTACAGCCTTGGAAACCTCAAAAGGCAGTTCTACACTGTCCTATAGGGTCTCCATGAGTCAGATGGCAGTGAGTTTTTGGTTATTTTCATTCTTCCCTCTTTAAAATTCCCTCTCACCACTCCTCCACTATCTCCACATGCCCAACTCCAAATATTTTTTATGCCCTTTCCCTTTTTCTCCCAGGAGACTTTCATTAGCTTGTTCTTCAAATCAGACATCCAGAACGTGACCGAATGTGAGAAATATTAATTCTAGCTGCTTACTGGTGCACTTTTATATTGATAATTGATAGCTTACCTAACTTCCTGGTTTTACTTGATATGTAACCTTGTGTTTTCTTAAATCCTCAGAGGCTTATTCTCTGCTATTTTAGGTAGCTATTCAGTTCTAGCAATTAAAACAATGAGGGGAGAATGTGACTGACAACTGACGCTGGTATGCTACTTTATGGCCAGAAGTCTCAAAGCAAATAGATCAGTTCATTCTAAGGATAAAATGCTACAAGGTCAAAGTAGTTTAAGTCTTTTTAAAATGGCCTTAACCTCTTGCCGTTGAGTCCATTCCAATGCATGGCAATCCCAAATGTTACATAGTAGAACTACTCCATAGTTTTCTTGGTTGTAATCTGTACAGCAGATTGCTAGGTCTTTCTTTAGTGGAGCTGCTGGGTGGATTTGAACTGCCAACCACTAGGTTAGTAGTAAAGTGCAAACTATTTGTGCCACGCAGGGACCTTACTGATCAGAAAAAGAATCAACATCTTTAAGAGAAAACTTAGTGCTTATCATACATGCTCTATTATTATCAGATTTAAAAAATTATCATCAGATTTAAAAAATATACTGAAATATATCATATTGAAATATACATTCCTCTATAGCCTGCAGCTGTTCTACTACTGCCTCATGTATAGCAAATTAAAACATGTATAATGCAGGCATGCCTCATTTTATTGCGCTTTGCTCTATAGAGTTACGCAGATACTGCATTATTTACCAACTGAAGGTCTGTGGCAATCCTGCATCAAGGAAATCTATTGGTGCCAGTTTTCCAATAGTATGTGCTCACTTCGTGTCTCTGTGTCACATTTTAGTCATTCTCACAATATTTTGAACTTTTTCATAATGCTGTTATACACTTAATAGACTTTAATATAGTGTAAACATAACTTTTATATGCACTGGGAAACCAAAAAATATGTGTGACTCACTTTATTGTGGTGGTCTGGAATTGAACCTGCGATATCTCTAAGGTATCCCTGTGTGTGTGTGTGTGTGTGTGTGTGTCTGTGGGTGCGTATAAAATACATACATATGTGTATATATGATTATATGTGTATATTTGTGTGTTGTTTGTTGCTGTTGTTATGTACCGTCAAGTCGGATCCGACTCATAGCAACCCCTCCTTGGGTTTCCGAGGCAGTATCACTACGGAAGTAGATTGCCCCATCTTCTTTTTGAGGAGTGGCTGGTGGGTTTGAACCGCCAGCCTTCTGATTAGCAGTCAAGTGCCTCAGGCACTATGCTACCAGAGCTCCCGTATATTTGTATATATATGTGTAATACATATATGTGTATACAGTTATGCATCATGATTGTCAAGTGTGACATGCCTGAATTGCAAGCAATAACATTCACTGATTTTTCATCTTCATGTTGCTTAATAACCTTTTGTTTTACTTCCAAATCTAAACTTCTCCTTTGTCTCTTGCTGCTGCTATCACTAGTGCTGGTTTTACTGCATTTGGGAGCCATGATGCACTTCACAGTAATATTTTGCAAGGAAAATTAAAGGCTGCAACACTCAAGAGATGCATGATAGACAAGACTGGATGCTGCTCCTTATGAGTTGAAGCATACACTGTTACATGGCAAACTTTTTAGATAGAAAGCACAGTACAGTACACACATAAGCCAATAACTAGGTGTTTATTATAAGTATCAAGACTTAGGTATTAGATGTTATATGTGTACTGTACCATTATACACCTTGCAGCCTGATCGCTTTGCATACAAGACACATGAGATACACATGTTGTGTGTGAGAAGCTGTTGTGTTCCCTATGCCCCATTCTTCAATTGGGATTTCTGAACTCTTATAACCTTATGGGACCATGGACATGTACACAGTCAAATGTTGCCTAAACAAATGCTATGTGTTGCATGACACACACACATACATACTTTGGATCCTTTCTCTGTAATTTACTTTAATTGAGAAAGCTCAGACATTCACATTTCTGAATAAATTGTACTGTTTAACATTCTCCATAGATGTTCTTTCTGGTTTCAGGAATCTAAAAAAGAATTTTTTACTATAAAGAAGCTAGGAAGAGTGATTCTAAATTAATTTCCTCATTCATTTATTATACAACCATAGATTGAACCCCTTCTCTGGCACAGGGAGGGAAAGATGTACAAGATCTGGTTGCTGGCCCTGAGAAGGCAGCAGTGTGTGTTGGCAGGAGCAGAGGCTTGGGAGTGTGATCAGACACATGTGCATCAAACCTCGGCTCTGTCACAGGCTCTCTGGACTGTCCACCCCCCACCCCCCGGCCTCCGACCTGGGCATGTTACACAGTATCCGTGAATTTGAAATTCCCACCTATAAAATGGAAACAACAATACCTACTTAACTAAATTGTAGGAGAATAAAGGGTTTATAAAGACAGAGCATACTGCCTCGGAAACCCAAGGAGGGGTCGCTATGAGTCAGAGCCGACTCAACGGCACGTAACAACAACAACAACAAAGACAGCATAGTGATGGCAGGTTGGAGGCACCGCATAAAGTTATGTTTTTTTATCTCCTTCCCTCAGCAGACTTGTCAGAGGTATGTTGTCTGCTACTGCAGATACTTTCATATGTACGTTATGCTTTTCTTTTCCATTGCATTTATTTTCTTAGTTGCATATTTCTAAGATTAACAATTTTATTATTAAATGGGAAGGCAGGATGAAGAGGTTTTGGATTACATAGAAAGTCTTTTTTGAGGGTTATTTAAAAAAAAAAAAAAAGCTTAGCTCTAAAAGTTTCTAAATAATGTATCTTTTCACTCTCCTTGTTCACAAGGAAATGTTGTAGGTTTATGCACAGACTTGGATATTCAAAACTTTCAGATAATCTATTGCTAGAAAATTTGGCCAAGTGTTATTGTCTAATGTGGTTGAAAGCAAGCAAACTTCACATAAATAATAATCATAATCACAACAATATAACTAACAATGATTGAGCACCAACTGTCTACCAAATACTATTCTAAGCACCTTATGGGTATTTGCTCACTTAGACCTCACAATAACCCTATCAGACAGATATTATTGTTCTCATTAAAGATAAGGAAACATACAGAGAGAATCAGTGACTTGCCCAAGGTCACACAGTGAGTGAAGAGGTGAAGATCCCTGACTCTGAACCACAACAGTCTGGAACCACAACACCATACTTTTTTTTGGAAATGTTATATTCTTCTTAAAAAAAAAAATTCAGACATTGTAGTACCTCACAAATAGCAACATCACCAGTCAGCCAACAGGCATTTCTAGTGCCCTAGGCATAAGTAGGCAAGTGTATATGCAAGGGTTCCTCTGAAGTTCTTTATCCTAAATTAAAACATTTATTTTTGTTTTAATCCAATCCATTGGCAAGAGACTTTAGTTAGAGAATAAAAGTGAATACCTACCCCTAGCATCTGCCTCAAGATTTTGTTTCCACTAATGCTACCTTTAGGAGCTCTGGTAGCATAGTGCCTAAGGCACTTGACTGCTAACTAGAAGGCTGGCAGTTCAAACCCACCAGCCACTCCTCGGAAGGAAGGTTGGGCAATCCTACTTCAGTAGTGATATTGCCTCAGAAACCCAAGGAGGGGTCCCTATGAGTCGGGGCTGACTTGACGGCACACAACAACAACAACAACAACAACGCTACCTTTTACCTCCATTTTATTAGTAACAAGACTATCGTTTGTTAAACATTATGCTAAGTACTCATATATATGATCTCATTTACTCCTCAAAACAACCCTATGTGGTAGTGCTGGATTTATCCTCATTGTATTGATAAAGATGCTGAGGCTCAAGGAAGATAAGACACTTGCCCAGTTGCACAGCTGGCATGTCGGCAGAGCAAGGATTGCGACTCTCACTCTTTCCCACCACACCATAGTGGCTCCCTTAGAGAACACACGGTCCTTGATAACTCTCTCTGGTTCCAAGAGACACTGCAATGTATTGTGTGAGAAGCCAGCGTGAAAACCAAACCATTATTCCTCTGACCTCTTTGTGTGATGGTCCTGACACTGAAAATGCAAAGATTCCCCATGGCTTGGAAAAGGGAACTTGCTGGGAACAAATAATCTCAGATCAAATCAAGAGCTCCTACACCAAAAAAAGCCCACATACCAAGGCAGAAGCTGGGGAACTCTAGCCTTCTTTAGCTGACTTCAACCCCAAATAAAGAAACTAAAAAGACAGAGCTAACATAGAGTTTTCATGGATGGTTCACTGCAGTACAGTGTCTCAATGGCACGGATGGAGGGATGTACAGGTGCAATATGACAGCTTAAGTGGAATGCACTCCTTCCATCTGTGTTAAGGTCTAAATAGTCTTGTTATGGAACATAACTGTGCCACCCTTATTGGAATTGCCCTTTCCTTAGTCTAAGATAAAGAGCCCTGGGTGTGCAACGGTCAGCAGCTCAGCTACTAACTCAAAGGTCAGCTATTTGAACCCACCAGCCACTCTACAGGAGAAAGATGTAGCAGTTGCTTCTGTGAAGGCAGTGATACTCTGTCCTACAGGGTCACTGTGAGTTGGAATCGACTTGATGTCAACCATTTTGGTTTTGGTTAGCCTAAGAATGTTACTTTTCTTTCTAAAACATTCAACTATTTTAAAAACAAGTTCAGAAAACTGTGGGAGCCCAGGAACATCTCCAGACTAAAAGGATCCACAGGGTGGGCAGAAAAGATGGTGTAACCAGCCAGTCTTCCCTAGACAACAACTAGTCCTTGGGTTTTCTGAGTCATTCTGTATCTTAGTTCTTTTATGATTACTAGTCCAGGAAATCGGTGCATCGAATACTATGTATGTGTATGTCATATGTTCCGTTTGTTATGATAGGAGTCCAGGTATGTCACCATGAATTTTAGTTCTCCATGCTCGTGCTGCTCAGATGTAGCATCAAAGCAACCGTGTACAGATTCAAGCTGAGCCAGGCATGAATCTTACTTTCTGTTAGACCAACAGTGTTAAGGGGACAGTCTTTGGTCAATTGCACCTATTTTGAAAAGCTTATCAAGTTTCAAATGAAATGTGGCCGTTTCTTTCAAATGAAATGTGGCAGTTTCTATCAGGAAAAATGTGTTTCAGCAGGAAAGTCTAGTTAACAGCTAATATATGAAAGCAATGAGAATTTTCCTCATTGCTGTGATGAGACCAATATGTATTGGTGAGCTGGGCTGGGATGCAAAGGGATCTGATCTTATTTTTAAATAAGAGCATTTAGACTAGGGCCTGAGAGTAAAGGAGAGTCAAGTTATCACTAGCACTGTGGAGTGTCTAAGGGCTTTTAAAACTTGGTCTGCTCGCCCGTGCCTTAAGAGGTTGTGTTGAACAAGAAGGGAGAGGACTCTACGTAACCGAGAATCATTTGTTTTATGTATACATAATCCCAAAGCTCCACTATTCCAATTTAATCAGTAACAATGGATTTTCCTTCCTAGTCAGAGAAGCAAGATGCTGAAGTCTTTACCCTCCACAAACAAAACAAAATACTGTATCTGCTTCACAATGCTCCAGCAAAATAAGAGGGTGTGTATGTGTGTATGTGGAAGGGGCAGATAGATGAAACAAGATTAACCCTAGTTGATAACTGTTGAAGCTGGTGAACATGGAGGTTCAGTAAATTACTCTCTCTACTATACATTTGTGTATGTTAGAAATTTTCCATTATATATATATAATGGAAAATTTCTAACATATGTTTGACGACATGTAACAACAACAAACAATACACACACACACACACACACATATATTTTAATTTACAGAAGTACTAAGAATTTCCATAAAGTAGAACTTAAAAAGTCCAGACTTGACAGAATGGTGACATTAATTGAGACCCCTGCAAATGAGCCCAGCCTGACTGCTCACTCCTTACCCTTCAGGTATACTATACACTAACCAACTTACACTACTAACCGGGATCTTAGTACATTTCTGTGCTTTCTCACCTCCACGTCTGTGTCCATGCTATTTCCCTCTGCTTGGAATGCTCCCTTCCCTTTGACTCCAGCTCCAACTATAAAAATCCAAGCCACATTGGTATCCTCCTGTATCAACAGTATCCTTCTTTGTTAAGTCTGATTATTCCAACGGAAACAATCTCTTCTCCTTTATACTCCAGAACTCCTCTTGGGCTCTCTTGGGCCACAGCTCACAACATAATGGTAACACCCATGATAATAAGAGGAATCATAATACTAGCAGCTAATATGTACTGCGTGCTTACTGTGTACCAGTCACTTTAAATATGTTACCTCTTTCAATCCTTACTATATCCTCTGAGGTTATTACCTTTATTATCACTATTAATCCTATTTTACAGATCAAAGTCTAAGGTTCGGAGAGGTCAAAAAGATTGAAAACAGAGATCCAGTTTAGTGCAATCTGATTCCAAACGAACCACCAAAAATTTTAAGCCTCTGTGGCTGAGATGGTACAGTAGCGTTTGGCTGCTAACTAAAAGGTTGGAGGTTTGAGTCCAGCACAAGGTGCCTCAAAAGAAAGGCCTGGCAATCTACCTCCAAAAAGTCAGCCATTGATAACACTTTAGAGTACGGTTCCACTCTGACACAACAGCAACTTGTTTGGCTTGCAACAGTTAAGCGCTTGGCTGCTAACTAAAAGGCTGGCAGACCAAATGCACCCAGCGGCTCTGCAGGAGAAAGATCTGGCAATCTGCTTCTGCAACGATTATTGTTGTTGTTGTTGTTATGTGCCATCGAGTCAGAGAGACTCATAGCGACCCCTCCTTGGGTTTCCGAGGTGGTATCTCTACGGAAGTAGATTGCCCAACCTTCCTTCCGAGGAGTGGCTGGTGGGTTTGAACCACCAGCCTTCTGGTTAGCAGTCAAGTGTCTTAGGCACTATGCTACCAAAGATTACAGCCTAGAAAACCCTTTGGGACAGTTCTACTCTGTTACATGGGATCACTATTAACCAGAACTGACTCAACAGCAATGAGTTTAAAATCCTTAGCTATAGAACCAGAATAATGTGGTATAAATTAAAGTCTAGCTGGGGCAAAATTCTGGCTTTCTGGAAAACCCAAGAGCCACATTCTTGATGAATACAACACTATATACACTTTATTCTTCCCACTGTCTTGTAAGCTCCTTCAGGGAAGGAACAGTGTCTTTTTCTATTTTGTGTCCCCACCTGCATTGTCTAGTACAGTACAATTCCTTGTACATAGAAGATACTCGATAATGTTTTGTAAATTGAACATTGCACTAATACAGAGCAGTTCTTGCTTTCTAAGGCATATTGCAACTCTGTTAATCCACCTGCCTACCTGCACAAGGAGATGAGATGGAAAAACTAGCCCACAGAAGAGCTGCCTAAACATCTCTCCCCCCCATCACCTCTGTTCACAAGACCACAAAACTAAAATAGTTTTCATCTTCTCCCTACATTGGCATGGTAAGGGACTAGAAAGAATGATTACTATTTTCATTTAGCCTCCCAGTGTGGGCTTCTTCCCTCTGCAATGCCCCAGCCCCTAGCAGCCTGAGGAAAAGCCAAAGAGATCCAGACTTTGTCTAGGTGGCAACTCAGAAATGTGGAACTGAGGAAGACAGGCTGATTTCCCCCCTTAACTTTCCTTTCTCTCATTTTTCCTTTCAGACTTCCTAAATCTGGATTCATTCCACACCACATAACAGAAATAAGTTGCTGCTTTAAAAAAAAAAAAAAAACATATTTTGAGGCTCTTCCTGAACACAGTGATTGCCCTCTAAACTGGTCCTAAGTAAACTTGTGGAGTAGGCTCAGTTGTCTTCAGGACCTTTCCTAAACCGTCTCAATGTTCTTCTTCTTCTAGCTGTACGTCTTCTCCCTCTAAGAACCCAGCTTATGCCATGTTTCTGTAAAGTCTTACTCCCAGAACTGAAAAGTACTGGCTGATGAGAAAGTGTGAGCTCATAAAATGTTTAAGGTCCTCTTGTCACTCTAGCTCTTAACTCACCTCCCACCAGTGATATGATCATTTTAATAGGGGAAGATGACAAGGCCTTCCAGTCCCAAAAGAATGAAGCAATAATGGTAGAAGAACCAGGAATAGGAGTTGGAATTGGGGGCAATGGCTAGTCACACACGGCTGACTCTAAATGTTCTCTCTTCTGGGCTCTCATAAGTCATGTTGCTATAATGTTGTTGCTATTATGTGCGGTCGAGTGGGACCTGACTCATAGCAACCTCTCTGAGGGTTTCCAAGGTGGTATCACTACGGAAGTAGATTGCCCAACCTTCCTTCCAAAGAGTGGCTGGTGGGTTTGAACCGCCAGCCTTCTGGTTAGCAGTCAAGTGTCTTAGGCACTATGCTACCAGCACACTCCTTGCCATAATGTTACATGATGTAAATGTTTTACATTTTATTTTACTGGAAGTTATTTGCTTTGGTCATAAACTTAGATATGCCAGCAAAATACCAGTGTGTTTGTGTGTACACATGGGTGTACATACACATACCTATCTATGAAGAGGTACAGGGGGCCACAATTGTGATATATCAAGTATAACTCAAGTTTTACCCAATGTCATTCATCTTGACAGCCGTGCATTTTCAAAATTAATAAAAAGCATAAGGAAACTGCTACACAATCACCAACTAAAGAATCTTGGCCACCAAGCTAAATATCTAGTCATCTGTGTTGTACATTAAGTGTGAAGGCACATATCACAGTTTGGAATTTAAATGGAAAAATCAATACCCTACAGGAAATCCACAGTTGCATAGCAGATTTTTATATCAGCCAATGCTTTCTTTGTCAGTGCCTTCTGATTACACATACTTGTGTATTCCAGGCATCGATTTTATCTTGTTTTTGTTTAGGTTACTTAATATTCTTTCCTCTTCCAAGAAGCAGAAGTAGGGGTGGGGGAGGAAGACAGGGAGCTAGAGTCATCAGACTTTCAATATAAAGTCAGAAGCAATGTCCTGCTACCTGGCCACAGTACTTTCTTTCCATCAGTGCCTGTGGCCCAGAGGAACTGTGGCCCAGAGGAACTGTGGCCCAGAGGAACTGTGGCCCAGCCATGTGCTCCTGATCTGTTGTGAGCTCAGAAGTAGCCTATACCCTCCAGTATTTTCTCTTGAGAGCCAGTCAGCGTCTGCCACAGAGCTACCCACCTCTCTAAACTCACAGCTGCTGTTGCTGTGTTGAACCATGCAAGAAGATGGCAGAACTGCCCTTAAGCTAAGAAAGCACTTTGGAGTGGACCTTACAATCTTCCCTGACAGATTCTCTAAAAACGTGCTTGCTCTAAGCCGCACTGAGAAAACTCCAAGGACTTCCTATTCTTCTCATAAGAATAAACAAGTCTCTTTCACACAGAAGCATAACTTTTCAGGGCTTCATAACCATCCAAACACCAAGACTTCTTATGCAGCTAGAAAAAAAATTAAATTTCTCCATCTCCATTGGAGAAATAAGCTTACTTGTTTTTTTTCTCTTTATTCTCCTTTTTCTTTTATCACAGGGAAGTATGCAGACCAAAATAAAGCATGTCTAACAGTGACCAGAAGGACAAAGATTACACCAATCTCTCAAAACTTCTGCCAACACAATATTGTGTTTAACCACAGCAATGACTAAACATACATTTTCTCTAAAGATAGCTGGAAAAGATGTTAACATACATGTTTTACTTCCTCCTGTATAAACTGACCACAGCCAGACTCAGGCAAGTTTATTTTTCCAATAAATAGGGGGCGGGGGATCAAATATGACATATTACTTTTAACAATTTCTCTAAAAGGAAGGAAAGCATTCCCAAAAGTATTCTGACACCAAAACATAACATAAATGGTCCCTACGGTCTTGTATTGGGTAAGCACAGTTTTGTACTCAAACATTAAAACTGAAGCAAATGAAAAAAGTTTCCTCAATATACCTTATGATAACAGGAACGGTAGTTTAAAAACGCTAAGATAAAATAGAAGGTGAATTAAAACTTCAATAAAATTGCAGTTGTTGGCCGCCAATTTGCCTACAGATTGATGGATCGAGGTACTGCACACAGCATGAATAATGCTACCATTAACTGTGCAGGACTGTGGAGGGGAAAAGGAGTCTCTCGCTTTCGACACAGCTACTGCAGCTAAAATCGTAAGAACTGTATTTTTTGTCACTTCTTCTGCTCTTTGGACACTTTGTTTTTAACGAACAGTTGGTATCAGAGCTAAGTCCAAAGACCATTACATGTGGGATTTCCTAATGCAGAGATCTGGCAGAGTTGTGCTGCACTGAGCCAAAAAAATTCAAAACTCAACAGCAATTAGACTACCTTGGAATTTAACAACTGAGCACCCCCATTCTCTTGCAGTGTTTCCATTTAGTTGGAGCAAATGTTTTGCTTTAGTGCAAATGAAAAGAAAAGAACATTTAGGGACATCGTAGCTAGATCCCTCATAAAGCTTCATTTTCAAAGGCAGTGCTTGAATCTCTAAATAAATGACAATTCATTCTCTGTTTAGGTAAACAGAAAATGCATTGTGGAGCACTCATTTTCAAAAGCTAATCAAGAACATTACGTCCCAACAGATTCATTTAATAGAAATATAATAGGCATTCCTGCTTGCTTTTCATCTTGTCTGGCTGTAAATGCTAAAATGAACAGCAAATTAACCCTGCCTTGGAACAGAGTTTCTGTCACAGCTGATATCCTCTCTCTCACGACTTGTAAACATCCCCAAATCCTGTCATTGCTTTGACTCCTTCTACATAGGAGAGACAGAAAGTGCCTGATTGAGTTTGGCAAGAGAGCGGAAGAATACTTGAATTCTAAAGGGAGTACTACGAAACAACTCTGCTATCTTTCCCTGCAGAACAAAATATTACAATGTTATCTCCTACAATAGGGTACAATTAGCAAGGAGGAGGAAGGGTAGGGGTGGAGTTTTTTTTTTTTTTTTTTTTCCAAGCTACATAGTATATCAACTGTCTTTATTATTTTTAACTTTACTAGCCATTCTCCAAACGGCTGCTTATAAACTACCATACCAAACAAGCTAATAAAGACAGGGCCATTCAAGCTCTATAATCAGATATAAAAGATTCGCAAACAATCTGAGACCTTATAATTAATATTCAGTGATATCAGAATTAGCATTTAGAACTCTATACAGAAAAATTATAATATTTCATAAATTATGTAATAATGAACAAATCCTTTCAAAAACTGTTTTCACTGTGCTAAAGTAACATTCTAGACTTGTTGTAAGTATGTTATTCTTACAAGTAGTTCGCAGTTATTCTTGAAGGCAAGCCTTGGAGTTTCCTTAGCATAGTGCTGCTGGGGAAAATTTTCAGCATGTCCATCTTCATCTCTAGCCTGAAGGGAAATATAATGGCCTATTTAGGGACTTACAAATAATGGAAGAAAAAAAAGCTAAAAGCATAACAGCTCAGATCATTAAACAAACGGGAATCCAGAAATAACAACATTATTAAGAAGCTTGTTTAAATACGCAGTACGCCTTTTAGATAGCCAAACTTGGGATTTGTTTTATTCTTTACATAGTTGAGTTTGAACATGCAAATTCATTGTGGTGTAATATTTAAAACAATATGAGACAAACCAAAATGAGATCATTTTGTAGGAAATTACCACCACTTTGTGTGACTTAAATTGCACATTTAGGATTAGGTGACATACGTACGTGTTTAAACTTTTTGGCATGCTCAAGCAATCCTACATAATGCACTTTTTTAAAAATTCTAATAGCAAGGCCATATGAAAAGCAATTTGCATAGTTATATTTTGCATTGTAATACTATCAGAAATAAACTAATTCCCCTTCACTTTTTAATAAAAATCTGAAAGGAGCAATGATCTAATAAGAACAATGATTCTTCAATGCAATGCAGTTAAAAAATATATACTTAATTAAGAAGCTGCATTAAAAGTTACTGGTGATTTTGATCTACACTGTTAATTCAGAAAACTGCAGTTTAAACGGAGCCATAACAGAACCCATTAGCAATACCACTTGCATTCAGTCTTCTCTTTCTAGTCTCCATCCTTTTCTGGTTTGGAGTTGGAGAAAAGGGAGAGGTAGGTGAAAGGAGGCGTGTCCACAGCACACTCATTAAATCGTTCATTTGGGTGACACTTGCTCTCCCCGCTCTGCTCTCATCTCATCTTAGCCCTAACTGCTCTCTCTCCTGGCCTCCTGAAATTCACAGCTGAGCTGTCTCCCTCACATATGGCTTGCATATAATTATGCATATTCCATTTTGCACTGCATTAAAATGATGAGCTCCTGGCTCTCTGCCAGCTGATTTGAAAAAGCCCCAGTGAACTAGGGAAAAGGAGAGAAGCAGCACAGGGAGAGCTGTACTGCAAGCAGCAGGTAGTTCTGTCTGCTGTCTCTTTAGATAAAATGTATGTCTAGCACAAAGGGAACAGCTGAGAACTACCTGTTGTGATGTGTGGGTCGAGGGGGAGAAAACAACGAGCATACATTGGTGGCTCAGCGATGACAGTGCTGATGTATTGTTTCTCCTTTAATGGACTGAAATCTGCCTGCTGACAAATGTCACTCAGAGCTCCCTGCCACAGTAGGTCAGAAGGCCGTTTTAGAAAGGTATCCATATTTTGCACGTTTCAGAATGTATAGCTTGTTTTTAATAAAAGCTTCTGCTACTTATCACGGGAGGGAACTGACGGAATTTGGAAGTGGAATGTCATGCTCGAGTAATATTTGGGTTCCATGAAGTTTGTGGGGAGAAAAGAGTGTTTTGTTTTGGTTTTATTTTTGAGATTTATGAACATCTCTGGGACTGGGTGTCTTTTTTTACTGTGGTAAGTATACAGGTAACAAAACACTTGCTATTTTTACATCGGTATCTTTTTTATTGTACCTTTTTTTCTACCTTATAAATCAGAGTAAGATTAAAAAAAATGTAGTTATAAGTCTGGGCTGTATAGTGACCAAGAGAAAAAGTGTAAGCATTACTAGGGTCCAGGGATGCTGCTTCTCACTGACTCGGTTCTACTCTGCAGCTACATCAGGGCTTAAGTTAATATAACCTAACTGGGACCCATCTGAAACCCCAACAGGTAGAGGTAGCAGTGGTGTATACAAAGAAGAGACAATTTTAAGAAAATAGTAAGAGACCAATGGGGAACAACAATGTTAAATTCTTCCTAACTGAATTTTAAGCCATTCACCAAGGCATAAGTCCCTGAGAGCAGGGACCAATGTATTTCTTCTTTCTTACTCATGTCCAGTACCTTACTTCTGTTGGTATTTAATAACATTTCAGTGATAAAAAAAAAAAAAATGTACATGGATAGTAACTAGAGCCTACTATAAACATCTCTGTATAAAATGTCACCTCAAAATATGCTAAACTTGGGGGTGAGTTTATTGTATTTGCGATACACTATGATACATATGCTTGGAAACACTTCGCATATAGTTTACAAGGGCTACTATTTACACATGTATGTCTATATTCAATATATATGTATCTTGTGTATAAATATTCATAAGGTAGAATATGTTTATTATACATGTACTATGTATACACATTCATACACACCAGATGCCTGGGGATATTTTCAACATTAGTGACAAAAATACATTCATTCCACTTACATATAAGGTGCTCACAATGGTTTCTTATGTTTTTAAAGAACAACAACAAAAAATTCTACTATCTAAGATTTGAATGTTCTTCCTCGAAGGGGCTATAGATTTCATATGAAGCCTCATAATGTATGCGGTTAAATAAAACAGCACTGGAAGAGGAAGGAGAGGAGGACTGGAGATTGGGAGGTGGAAGGAGAAAGCCAGAAATGTGTTTCTTTATTGAGCTTTGTTTTGCCTCTGCATCAAACTCTCATGGCCCTGGGAATGGCCTGTCTCCTGACAACTAACCTGATTCCAAAGCCCAAGAAATTCCATCCTCAAGCCATTTGCTGTGTTTCCACCACATGCCACAGAAATGGAAAGCACACAACATGCAAGGAAACCCAACACCCTCACCCTCATGCTTGCTTGTGTGCATTCACACACAAACACTCACACACACCTCTCACCAAAGTAATCCCCTTTGCATTCTGAAGTGTTTTAATGTTAAATGTTACATTATTATTACAGGACTAAGTGAAATTAAGTGCATTCATCTAAGACAGTAGTTCTCTACCCTGGCTGCATTTTAGAATCATGTGGGATGATTTATTAACATGCTGGTACAGTGACTCCTCCCCCTCCCCCTTGCAAGATTTGATTCAATGGGTCCGGGTGGGGTCTGGACATGGGTAGCTTTTAAAAAGTTCTCTGGTGATTGTAATGTACAAGCAGGGTTGAGAACCACTGACCTAAGGAAAGCTACAGGTACGGCTAGGGTAGGCCCCTGGCATAGCTGGCAGAATGTTCTCTAACCAAATGCCAGGCCCACTGGAGTAAAGCACTATGCAATGACAAGAAAGGATATGAGATGTGGCCTCTGAGATGTCTTACTCTAAAGAATCAAGAGATTAGATGGCTAACTGTATGTAGGCAAAAAGTTGTTTTGTTTTGTTTCCTGGAGTTTCTGGCATGGCAAATAATCTAGGAAGAAATACTCTACCATTTCCTCAAAAAGGCCTTCCCTAACTGCTCTGGTCAAGTCAAGTCTTTATTATGGGTTTCCTTAGCACTCTATCCTTTCAAACACCTGACAGTTATAATCTTATAATCATTGGTGTGATTTTTGTCTCTCCCACCAGACTGCAAGGTTCCTAAAGGTAGGGATAGTGTCTGGTTTGCCTGGTGTATGGTAGGTGCTCAATAAATATCTGTTGAATGATTGGAACTCCACTGGGTGCTTACAAGATATGTGATATAATCTCTGTAAGTCACTGGAGCTTTCTAAATGTCACCATCCCAATTATATACTCTAGACCCTTATCTTTCTCTGCATATAAACTTCTGTAGGATCCATTATGTCTCCTGGGAAGACTGGGTAATTGCACTAGGGTTATTGTTCTGAACCACCTGACAGCAGCCCACCCTGGGGGCTAGTTAACCATCTCCTGCCACAGACCAGAGAAGGCAATAGCATAAAGTCCTTGAGGCCTTTAACACCTTTTCATAGTGACTATAGAGAAGAAAGCTTTCATCTAGGTTCCAGAGAAAAACTAGAGGTCCTCCGTTCTGTCTCTTCTTGCCCAAGCCTGAGCCCAGCCCTACAAATCATAACGCAGGAGAGCCCCGTGGTTACAAGACAGGTTTCAGAGATGAGCACCAGCGTTCCAGTCTTGGCTCTGCCTGGGCTTGGGCAAGTCGCTTATCCTTTCTGGTCTTTAGTGTGTCATCTGTAAAATGGATATAACCAAAATAAGACCTACCTTGTAATGCTGTGGTAAGGATTCAATAAGTCAACATGACAAAGCTCTTTGCCCACTGCCTGGTACACTGTAAGTGCTCGGTAAGAATGAGCTTTATCATCATTCCACAGCAACTTTAGACAATGTTAGACACAAAATTCAAAGGAACTTCCTTACACTACATATAGAAACATTTTAGAACATTTTATAATCTCTTATATATTGAAGTCAGTGTCTTATCTCTATCTGCCCATTTGGGGTGCTAGGCAATGACATATCAAGGGGAGTGGGCAAAGGGGAAGTCGGCAAACAATGAAACTGTTACAGTCACTGACTAATAGTAATAACAAAGAAGTAGGCCAATCTTTAGCCAGTTTTATTATTGTTCTTGACTTTACAGACAATGCATTCTTTAATTGCCTGTCTTGGAGAAGACCACCTTGGGATCTACTAGGGCCAGGAGACTTGTGTTGATGTCTGACTCTGTTCTGGAGTGACAGAAGAGACAAGTTCTGGAAGACTGAATGTCGAGACACTTCATGATGAACTAGCTCTGTGTGTCTACTGTCAACAGCTTTCTTCTGACTAATGTGCTAGATATTTATGCCGACTACAGGAAAAAGCAAATGGGGACTATTTTTCTTTGCATTGTACTACAAACGTGACTGTCAGACTAAAGGTGCACTTTTGACCTATCCTTCTAAGAAACCATCACTTCTTGCCATAAAGTAGAAATAAAAATAAAAATTCTTCAATCACACTGCAAGGAGATTTCCTCGTTTTGCTGACAATCATGCACCCAGTTCTCATGCTATGCCTACCATTTGAATAAATACAGTATTAGGTTATATGAGAGACCTGGAATAATTACTCTTCTACTTCATGTCTGGCTTAAATAAATGTTCTCCTCACCTCTCTTTCCTTGTGATTTGCTACTAATTCACTTATTTTAATTCTTACATACAGCAAAGTTTAGTTCTCTTTCAAAGAATTCACTTCTTCCTTTAAGCCAAAGCCATGATGTCATTCGAGCAAGATGAGCATTTTTTCTTCTCTGGAGGAAACCTTTAGGAAAGTGGAACATTCTAGAAACAGCTCCACCTGCCTACCCCAGAAAAGTGTGAAGTTTCTGGCTCAATGACCAAGAATGAAAAGGTTAATACCATTGCCATTTAAGTGGAAAGATAATTAGGCTTTGGAGCTATTACTTTCCTGTGATGAATGGGAGTTTACACCTCTATGTCACTGCGATTTCAGAATTCCTTTTGAAACCTAGGAAAGGTTCTGTCTGGAACCAGAGCTGGGGAGAGTGCTGCAGAGCTCCCAGCCTGCGCCTTCCAATGCCGCAGCAGATGTAGCACATGTCAGCTCACACATGTGGTGTCATCACCACACTTGGGAACATCAAAAATAGTGCATCTCAAATTTGCAGGAATAAGTTTAGAGATGAATAGTTGTAGAGGGCAAAAAAGGAAACATTAATTTTATAACTAATTTTCTGAACCAGAGTAATGGAATGTCTTTTGAAAATTCAAGATAAAAACATGGGGACACCTCTGAAAATTCTTGTAATTTCATTTTCTGATATTCTATTCCTGCACCATCCTTCTTTTCTCAAATGTATACACCCAATCTCTTGAGGAAACTCAGAGAGGAAAAAATGGCAGCTCATGCGTTAACTTTCAGTGTGTTGTGAATGTCTTTATGAACTTGACATAAAAGTCCATCCAATTTCTTTGTCCTTAATTCAGCCAGTCCTGGTCCTGGCCTGGAATAACATAGGCAGGCCTGCTCCCCCTTGAGTTACTGCCCGTCACTTCAGTAGCCCAGTTCCTTGTGACTGAATGCCCAGTTCCATTCAACTGAGTATACTTCCTGTATCCCATTTTCTCAGAAACTAGATTTTCACTCTCCTCCTTCACCTCTCCTGCAAATTGCTGTGCATCCTTTAACCTCTGTCCAGACTGCAGCTCCTTTAGGAAGCCATCAGTGAACTCTTCCTCTTGGTTCTAAACTGGGCTCTGTGCCCTTCGCTCTGTCCCTGTCTATATTTCCATTCCTTCTGCATTGTATCATGGCCATGTGTCTGTTTGCCTCCCCCACTCATCTGTGAGGTCCCTGAGTGCAGACATTGTGTCTATTTAGCTGCTGACCTCTACAGCCTGGTCTAGTGCCTGGCATATTATAAGGAATCCATAGATGTGAATGAGTGAGTGAATGAATATAGGGGTTAATATCCTTTAAGCCCTAATTTCAGCCACTGGGCATTCTGCTCTGCACTTTAGTCCCCAGAAGTTGAGTTTCATGTCCCTAAACTTTAAAGTAGAGGGTTAAAGAAAAAGGGGAAGACCCTCAATGAGATGGATTGACACAGTGGCTGCAATGACAGGCTCAAGAACAGCAAGGATTGTGAGGAAGGCACAGGACTGGACAGTGTTTTGTTCTGTTGTGCATAGAGTTGCTATGAGCTAGAGCCAACTTGATGACACCTAACCACAACAAACCTTAGGAGTTCTCTCCAAAGCAGGGTTCTGCCAGAGCTCTGTGATTACACCTGCCTCACACCTGGACCATCATGACTAGTCCATGAACTTCTGCCCAACACCTGTCACTGCCACTTGATTAGCCACTAGAATCTCAGCCTCACTTCAGATCTTGTATTCAGTTTGTACTTTGGCCAATAACACTTTTGTCCCATGCATTCTCTCCCCACCCCCTTCAGTGGACTTCTCTTCTGGTCTTTGCCTAACAAATTCTAATCCCCAAAGGTCCATCCCTAGATTAGCCAGCCCAGAGTCTTGCTCCCTGTCTCTGATATCTCACCTCTTCCTAGTAGCCCAGGTCAATCTGGGACTCTCTGGTGTAAGTCATCTTGGTTATGACTCATGTCTTACCTCCTCAATCAGACTGGAAGCTACTTAAGGGCAGAGGCTACATTTTATGTATGAAACCCTGCAATGCTCAGCATAGAGCTCTGTTTAATAAACAATCCTGCAAATGTATGTTGAATGGATTCTTTAACCTTTTGCTCTTTCTTAAGGTAAGCTGCAAGCATCTAGGGTGGTGTAGTGGTTAAGGTATTTGGCTGCTAACCAAAAGGTCAGTGGTTCAAACCCACCAGCTGCTATGTGGGAGAAAGATGGGGTGGTCTGCTTCTGTAAAGATTTACAGCCTTGGAAACCCAATGGGGGTCGCTAGGAGTTAGAATTGACTCGATGGCCGTGAGTTTGTGTTTTGAAGATAAGGCCCAGAAATATCCCGTTTTTCTCCATTCCAAACTGCTTGGTTCTATACATGTGAACCCCTTAAATATGAGTTGCCCCTATGCAAATACTTCAGTCTTTGAACAGATCACAACAGCTGCATGGCTCACTAACCAGACTGGGTGTGCAGGCAGCTCGAGAGGAGAGCTCCCTCCTGGATGGAAGACTCCCACCTACATTGGGCTCCCTGCTCTGGAGACTCTCCAGGAACCCGGAAACATCAATCTCTGAACCCAGGCCTCTGCTCAATTGATGTTACTACTAATCTTTGTATCAGGAGCCCTTGCTCTCCCTTTCATCTGCTCATCATCAAAGATTGACTGGAAGATTAACTGTGGGGATGCCTACAGTTGTGCTGTTTTGCTTTCCTTCTTTTGACAAAATGAGTTTAAATTCCCATTTAGTGAGTAGACAGAGGGCGAAGCTATTTCCCCAGTGAAGTTCCTGCTAATTCTCCATCCTTGTCGACTGGCAAATGGAAGCACTTTCTCGATACCTCTTCAGGCTCCTCTGACAGTTCACACACTTCTGATGGATGAGATGTACTTACTCACCACAGCTATTTTCTTTTCACTCCGTGCAAACCTTTATATATATCATAAATTTTTAATATCCAATTTGGAGTCTTCAAAGAACAACAGTAACAAATATGCAACATGAAGATAATGTGAATCGAATCATGTTTATGGTCTCTATGAGCATCTCCTTAAATGATGCCAGGTCAGAGCCGCTCATGGCTGCGCTGATGTGAGGCTACCGGGCTGATCTCCTGCCTGATTAATGGCTGCCCTTACTCAGGGCCCCTAATGGATTGTGTGACAGTTATGGCAACAGATTCCACATCAGGCTGAAATACAGTGACCAAAGGAACTAAAATATATTATGCTCCTCCCAGAACATTCCAGCTGTGTCTGGAGTAATCAGAGTGATTGCTAAGTGGTTCTGAAAATGCCTGTTTTTGCTTTTTATTTTTTAAATCTATTTTTCCTTTACTGGGCAGATGACCCTTCTGGATTTATCTTGTACTGACTGCTCTTTGTCAGATCATCTGGGTGCCTTTGTTTGGGAAGAACTGTTATTTTTAAGTGTCCACAGGTAAGGCAGGCCCAGCAGCTGGGGCATGTGTCCCCCTCCTTTTTCACCATCTGCTACAGCCACACCACCATCACACTCCAGGCAGTTTCTGATTATTCCCGGACTCTTAATCCACAATGGATTATCCAGGCTCCTGATTGCTCCCTTCCCCCCACCTCTCGCCTGTCTTTTGGCTTTTTCACTATTCATTTGAATCTATTACCCAGGGACCTGTGAGAGGGAACAAAAGACAGGGAAACACAAATTATTCCATTTTGCTACTGGTTAGAGCCCACACAATGCTAAAATAATTAGCCAAATCTATCCTACTTCCGTAGTGATACTGCCTTGGAAACCCAAGGAGGGGTCGCTATGAGTCGGGGCCGACTGGATGGCATATAACAACAACAACAACAGGCATTTCAGAGAGTCCTTTTATTCTTGTTCTCTGAAATCACTAGGCAGAAGGGTTGGACTCAAATCTTTATATGCAGACCTCATGATGCGCTTGAGAAAATAGAGAAAAGGTAAAACAGGCAAGGGCAGGATGGGGACTCCAGGACCACATCTGTGAGGCTAAAAAAGATCCAGATGCTGTGAGGAGATTTGCTATCTACAGAAAGCCTCCCCAGAAATAACCACAGCTTTAACATGGTTCAAACCAGTTCTGTCATGGCTGATGGAGCAAAACTGGAATGGACCCACATGCGTAAAATATAGGTGTGCTGGAACAACAACTGGAATGCGAAAAATTACAAGTTGAAGTCCCGGGATGGGAGACTCAAAAGAGGCGTAGTGAGCCCTTTCAGGAGCTTGATGCGGGAAGTTGGATTATTGCCAGACTGTGGAGAGCGACACACATTCAAAGCAGTGTGGTCAGCCACCATCTTTGAGCCAGGCCCTATTATTTCTAACTCTGCTGATCAAGAGATTTGGTTGCCATGTAGCATGCACACTGCCCTTGCTGTCTCAGAAGGAGACTAAGTTTCTAGAAGGGCCTCGAATGGTAATTTTTCCCATTCTGGTTATTGTTTTGGTACATCCACATTTTACAAATTCAGGTCCATACAGGTTCCACCTTGTTGGGTGACTGAACTGGCAAGAATTGGTTTGAAGCCCTGGAAATAACCCAGCCTCAAATGAGATTAGGAAACATACTACTAACTAGAAAATTTATGATTAATTAATCTCTAGATATCATCACAGATTAAGAGAAAAAGCTAACATTTCTATAGCTCTTGTGTATGCACCAGACACTGTTGAAGTAGTTTACATGTATCAAGCCATTTAACACACACACAAATTTACAAGATTCACATTATTATTATCTCCATTTACTATGAGGAAACTGAAGCACAGACCAGCTACACAATTCATGCAAAATCACACAGCTAACAAGTGATGCAACAGGATTCAAATTCTGCCTCCAGAGTTCGCACTCTACACTCCAATGACCTACTACCTTTGTGGTAGCAGTAAAAGTAAACCAGTGTGGAATAACTTGACAATACCAATGTCATTAAATTAAAAAAATATAAGGGAGGTTGCCATAATTCTTTAGTTTTAACATTCCATGATCGACTACACCACGGAAATTAGGATAAGAGGGTGTTTGATGGCAAACATAATAGAAAGGGGCGGTCTACAAGGAGCTAAAGAAGAGAGCAAGCACATGTCACTAGGTCTTTAGCGCAGTCTGATGGAGCCGGTGCTTCACAACGCATAAAACTGATCCTTAAAACAAACCAACTTCTTTACCTTGATTCTTATTAAGTAACATTTGGATCATTAATTATAATACCTAGACCCCTCAATACCAGGAAGGAAGGTCCTACAGAATAGCTCTACTATTCAGATCCTTTAGCAATTTCCCTTGTGAACTTCTAAAAGCATCAGTGATATGATGTTATTTTAAATTAATCCTTCAGATGATGCTGTACAGATTGCACAGGAGTGTGTGTGCTTCATTTCATTTTGTCCTGGCATTCTGGTATACAAATGCAGATGGTGATTTGGTTGACATGAATCAGCTCATTAAAGCATGAACATCCTTGGATGAACTGGTAAAACTGAGTCCCTGGACTTCCCTTGGTGAAGAAACAGGCCTTGTGGTGAGTCTTTAATAGGGGGAGGGTGTGTGAACCAAAGGCCACTTCTCCAGGCCGGACTCAATACCTCAGTACTCTCCATTATCAGGAAAAACTGAAACAAAACTACGATAATGCAGCCCTCACCGAGTCAATGGCTAATTAGCTCAGTTGGTGGAAGTATGGCACAGGAGGCTTGAGTCATAGTCCTGGGTGAGTTAGCTTCTCTGTGTCACACTCACAGAATATGCTTTCCATTGCAACCTACCATATCACATGTGTATAGATCTTGGCAGAGAGGGGATGGACACAGGGAAACACATAAGAGGATATGGATGAATCACTCCACATCCCTTACTACTTCTGGAAGAAATAACTCAAAGGGTTATACTCTAGTGATGGTGGTCATAGATAGCCATGAGTCACAAACCAAGACTAATGGTGTCCTTGAATTAGTTTCTAATTCTGAGATCAAGAACTATTAATTCTGAATTAGCAGTAATACTTGTCAAATACTTGATGTCACAATTGTTATTTGTAATAATTCCCCTTTTCCAAGGGTCTAGTGTTAAATCAATTTAACTCTCTTTTCTTCCACTAGCAACCACAGAAATTCCACAATCAGCGTCCAGATATGACAGGGTTGCCTCCCTCTTCTCTGGAGGGCTCATATGCTAAGCCTTAGTCCTTCTCATCTCCTGGGTGTTCATCAACTAACAAAGCTGATCCAGGTACCCAAGGCTATTTTCAGGAATCACCCTATACTCTTGTCACTGGTTCCTTACCAGCTCCAGCTTTGAGCCCATTCTCACACCACTCCCAGCTCTTGACCTTCACCCTGACTCTGGTCCTACCTTGGACCCTCTGGCCTGTGCATTTTGGCCTGCCTGAGCCTGCTATCCCCAGTGGACCCAGCCAAGGACCAACCATTGTGGTCCCACCACTCTGGACAGCCACAGGAGGGTATCTCACCTTGGTCACTGCCCTGGCCTGGGACAGTTTTATAGAGTTAGTATCCCTGTTGGTGCCCCAAATCAGTTTGTTTTAAAGACAAGATTTGTTCAGGAAGAAAGATCAGGACTAGGAGTCAAATCCTGCCTTTAACTGTGCACTGTCCACACAAATGTTCTGACAAACATGCAGAATGCTGTGATTTATGCCAGTGGACGTGGGCAAAGGAAAAAGACAGAGTGACACATCCATTCACTCTGGCCCTCGGGTCTTTCAGAGTGTGAAGTCCGGATGTGATTCTGAACAGGATGTTCCTGTTGACAGAGCTTCAATTACAAGCGATGTGCCACCTGACCTGTTAATGGAGGCACCATCAGGCTTAAAAAGGAACAAAGCCTAAATTACCCTCTTTCCAAACCCAGGACCAATCAGTCTTTCTGAGGAGCCAAATGCAAACATGGCAGCAAAGGGTCTTCATAAATAACAACCTCTGCTCAAATGACACTCTCTGGAGTCTTAATTTTAAATTCCAACCCTTCTGCAGATGATGAATGGAGATAATAAAAGGTGGGATTGTGGCACGTTTAAACAGGGGATAATCATTTGAGCAGAATTTGCCTGGTGTTGAGGGAAGGGCCTGTTGAAGCCAACAGCTGAGTGTCAGGTGAAGGCCCATTTCTATGTGACAACTTCAATGAACATCTGCTCTTCTGTCACCCTTTCTAAAAAATTATTACATTCCCAGGAGGCATATTTGGGGGTCAAAGTCCAGGTGCAGAAAGATATAAAGTGTCCTGGGATTATTCATCCCCTCCTTTTTGTATGACTGAGGACAAGATGTGGTGCCGCCCAGCACTGACAGCAGCCTGCACTTCTTGTTTGTTCCATTGCCTTCCTCTGTTACCAAAATTCCCAAACTATTCCAGTTCCTATGGACATCGGTATCTCAACTGCCCAGTGTAGCTCTAGACATGAGATGATTGGGAATCTTCTGGAAAGAGGCTCCCAGACTGAAGATCAGACCTCACTGGAGAGGTTCACCACTTCGAGACCTTCCAACTTGATGACTGCTTCACAGAGCTGTCAGCAAGCAAAGGATAGAACATTCTGTATCAAATCACTCTGACAATAACAATAAGATCTAACATTTGTTGTGGGCCAGAGACTATGCTAAGCATTTTATAGACTTTGGCTCATTAAAGTTCCCCGAACCTTTATGAGGTCTGCATCACCATTCCGTCTCCATTTGCCAGTGAGGAAACTTGTGAAGTATAGTGAAATCAAGCTACTTGTTCAAGGCTGCAGAGCTGATAAAAGGCAATGCTGGGCTCTGAACTCAGGAGTGGCAACACCAAGCATGGTCTTTTAACCATACACCACACTGGCTCTTCCACATGAGAACAATCAGCAGAGGAATCCTGGCTGAAAATGAGCAACAGAAACTTTGTACATATTACTAAAACCATAAACAAACCAAACTCACTGCCGTGGAGTCGGATCCCACACATAGCGACCCCTCCTTGGGTTTCCAAGGCGGTATCACTATGGAAGTAGATTGCCCAACCTTCCTTCCGAGGAGTGGCTGGTGGGTTTGAACCACCAGGCGTCTGGTTAGCAGTCGAATGCCTTAGGCACTATGCCACCAGAGCTCCTGTACGTATTACTTGTTGTTGTTATTTGCCGTCGAATCGGCCCCAACTCATAGCGACCCCTCCTTTGGTTTCCGAGGCAGTATCACTACAGAAGTAGGATTGCCCAACCTTCCTTCCAAGGAGTGGCTGGTGGGTTTGAACCTCCAGCCTTCTGGTTAGCAGTCAAGTGCCTTAGGCACTATGCTACCAGATTACTAGAAGGTAAAAAAGATACAGATAGTTGTAGCACACAGAGGAAGATCTTGCCTTTGGGGGTGTCTCTTTCATAGTGAAGCACTGATGCCCAATGCAGCTCAAGTGGAGGGGGGTTGGTCAAGGGAGCCAGCACCTCATCAAGGGGCTGAAGGAAGAACAGGCAATGAGAACATAGCCTAAAGCTGAGCAGAACTAAACCCTAAGCCCCAGGGTGGAAGAGATGGCCACTCTAAGTATTCTGCACTTGAGGTAAGCGGCACAGAAGAGGGAAAGGTGGAGGAGATGGACAATGGGAACTACAGATGGAAACGGGAATTGTACTGGGAGTCATGTATGTCAGGGCAAGAAACGGTGCATAGAGATGAGAAGAAGCCAGCCCCAAAACTGGTAGACTTCTCACTAGAGGGCCTGCTCATTTTAAATCCCTTCTATTTTTCTGTTCCACTTACATACCCCATACACTAAAGATTGTGGGATTCCAAGGTGAGAGCGAGAGCCCAAATCTTTTCTTGCATATCTACAGGGATCACAACAAGGAAAAAAGATACTAGAGCCATAAACCTCTTGTGGTCCTTGCTTAATCACAAAATGGAGAACTGATGTGGAAAATAGTACAAGAGAAGTAAGAATTTTCACTTGATAAACTTTTACTGATATTAAACCCATTGCCATGAAGTCTATTCCGACTCATGGTCAGACCCTATAAGACAGAGTAGAACTGCCTCATAGGGTTTCCAAGGCTATAAATCTTTACTGAAGAGCACTGCCACATCTTTCTCCCATGGAGAAGCTTGTAGGTTTGAACTGTCAGCCTTTTGGTTAGCAGCCAAGCATTTAAGCACTGTACCACCAGGGCTCCATTACTAACATTTAAAAAAAAAAAACAACTCACTGCCATCAAGTCAATTCCAACTCATAGCAACTCCATTGGGTTTTCAAGGCTGTAAATCTTTATGGAAGCAGACTGCCTCATCTCCTTCTGCAGAGTGGCTGGTTGGTTCGAACCACCAACTTTTTGGTTAGCAGCCAAATGGGATAACCACTGTACCACCAGAACTCCTTAGCCTCCCCTTAATACAAGAAAGCACTGTTTGCATGTAATCAAGTGTTCTGGTATAGAAACTTAAAAAAAAAATCATTCATTTATTTTCCATAAGATGTCAAAGCGGTCTCTGAATTATAAAAATGTTTTGTCCAATTCCATAAACTGTAGATTTCTCTGCTTGATAGTTATACCAAACCTCTATATGTGCCACTGGGACTCCACAGAGAGCAGACAGCAATGACAAGGGCACCTCCATAATTTCTTCCTTAGGTCACCATCATTCATTCATACATACATTAATTCATTTATTTAGCATCTACCATGTGCCCAGAAATAATAGGCAATTGGACTAAGCACCTACAATGAATTGCTTTTAGCCCACATATTCAACATATTTTAATTTTTTTAATCTCAGTGATATAAAATAATTCCTAACCACACAAAATTTGGAGCGTTGAATCTGATACATTTGCATTTTAATTAAAATTTAGGATTTAAAGCAATTATAATAAAAGTAAACTACAAAAATCAAGACAGAGAAAATATTCTGATAGGTAGACAAGCATTATGGAGACAGCCAAAAGCAAGAGCAGATTTTTAAGAGCTAAGGGGTCCAAGAGCCACTTGGTTGAGGATGTTAGTACAGAAAGAGGTTAGGTGCTACCACTGATCAGGAAGGGACATAAACAATAAAATGTTGCAAAGATTAAATAAGACAAGTCACATGTAAGTCACATGCCCCACACAATTCCTGGAACAGAGTAACTATTCAATTTATGGCAGTTATTTGTATTTCACAAACCTACTTCCTTTTCTGGAGAGGGGAAAAAAAAAAAGCTCAACTGGCAGGAAGGCAATAGGGACTCCGCATCTTTTCTTGTCATTAAAGTCCCGATTAAATGAAATTGCATGCAACTATAAAGCATTCTCAGGAGCCAGAGGCAAATGCCAATCAGAAGACACTGGTGAAGGTTTGAGGATTCTACAAATGCATAAACACACCTACACTCCGAATCCAAACTCTTTACACAGTCTGGATGCAATCAATTCTTAATGACAATTTCGATCTCCCTTCTACCATCTGACTACCCATTTCCCTTTCTGCAAATAAGGCATCCTTTCATTTTCTTTTTCTGTCTATTTTCTTATGATTCCTGAGTAGCATCTCCATCAGCAAATATTCCACACCCTCTGAACAGCAATCCCACGACTTTCACCATAACTCTGCCAAAGTCTTCAACCAAGAGTTTATTGTTTGTCCCTTTATTACCATTTATATCATCTTCCTTTATTCCTGATTTTACAGCTACTAAACTTTATCTGGTATAAAATTTGTTTCTAGCTCAGTAACAGAAGCCACCTTTACCGTTCAATGACTTAAGCACTCAGCACACATTCACCATAATCCACACACTCTTTCAAGGCAGAATGGCCTCACCAATTACAGAGACCAAATCAAACCCACTGCCACTGAATCGATTCTGACTCATAGCGACCCTATAAGACACAGCAGAAACACCCCACAGAGGCTGTAAATCTTTATGGAAACAGACTGCCTCATCTTTCTCCTGGGGAGCAGCTGGTGGCTTTGAACCATCAACCTTTTGGTTAGCAGCCGAATGCATGAACCACTGTGCCACCAGAGCTCCTTATACGCAGATGAGTGGGTATTATTTTCCAATTTGAAAATCTAAGAATTTTTTTAAAAAAAACTAAATATTACAAAATTTATTAACTCCTTATTCATTTTAGATCTCAGGTGAATATTTTTGTTTTTCAAGTTTTGTTCCTTTTCCACATGATCACTTCTGTCTTTCTGACCTGTCATCTCTACTTTGCAATCCTTAGACACGAGTGCACACCTTGTAATCTCTTCTCCCCAAGCGAGAACCCACCTTCTCTTAGTCACCTGTGCAACTTGAAAAAGCTCTTTTATTTTACCGATTTATTTCATCTTAAAATAAAATTTCCCTCTTACTTGACACATTTTAATTTCTCTTTTTCCACCCCTTGTCATAGGAAGCTGCTCTACAGACACTGTCACATTTTTATGCTCATTTGTTTCTTCATATTACACCCTGCCCTCCTGTGCTCTAGGATGTAATGCTACAAGGATATAATCAAGATGAAAATGTATTCGCTTAGATTAGCATCTGTGGTAGCAATTCCTATAAATGATATAGACAAGGCAGTAGCTATAATGTCTGTCTTGTTTCAAGGTAAAAATGAAAAATGACATCTTTGATGGAGAAGACTCCACAGAGACTTAAGATAGAAACGCAGCCTGCTCCTCTGCTCATAGACAGCTCTCTTTCCCATCATATGGCTGACAGGTGTGTAATCATGTTCCTTAGTCACAGTTTGTGTTAAAATAACCAATTACCAGATGAATGAGAATTGAGCTCCAGTGTGACTGTCACCACCATTCTAAGGTGATGATGTGTCATCCTAAGCACTGACTTTGAGGGAAGGCTCTGACTAGGCTTCTCCAAGCATTCCAGGGTGTTCTCCAAGGCAGCGAGAAGGCTTTCCCATTCTACAATGAATTTGCAAAAATGCAGGACCTTTCTCCTCTGGCCCCTGCCCATTAGTAAGGCAGATTCTAACAGGGTCATCCTGATGGTCAAGCAAGCCTCCTGGGCAATCCAATGTCCCTACCATTTCCGTCCTTGACCTTTCCAGAACTTCCAGAACACATTGCCCTCACCTCTCATCTAGCACTCAGTAGTAGCACAGCTGACTCTCTGCTCACTCAGATTTCCACACTCAGAAACTGCCATCAGCCTACTCTTCCCCTGTGGTATACATCACCTTCCACCAGTCCCTACAGTGACAAAGGAGAATGTTGAAACCCAAGAGTGCTGCCATTCCCAGTGTGCCCCCCCAAGGCAAGGAATGTCCCAGATCCATGAATCAGGGGAGGCAAGGTAGCACACAAGTAGCCTTCAGAGCCATGTGTTCCCTGTGTTGTGGGCATATTCAAGAGTAGTGAATCCTTTAGCCTTCCTGAAAATCATGAACACTAAAATTCCATTTTCTATTAGCCCACAAGTTATTTATTAACTTTTTGGGGGAGAAATCCCATATATAACGCAAAGTAAATGTGTCGAGTTGGACTGATGATAATATCATTATTATTACACTTTACATGGACCTTCATCAAATACCTTCACCAAATATAGATTAACCCATTGGGTGTGACAGACCCACCCTGCTGTTGGACTTGTGTGTGGAGAAGCCCTGCCTTCTTCCAGACTGATAGCTTAAGAAGGACGCGAGTGACAAGAAAAGGAAGTCACCAACCGTGGCTTTGTTTCCCACCTGTAATGCAGGATTAGTACTCGTACTTACATTGGGTTGAACAAAAGAGTGTTTGTAACCATCATGTAACACTGATAATACAGCTCAAGAAAAGATTTTGAGTAGTTTGTCCTCTGACATCTTTAAAGTTTTTAATAAAGCCAAAGGAAGCAAAGGATTCAAACTTTAGGCAGCAAATAACAGTTATATACTTATTATTGTAATAATCAGTTATTTACTTATTATTATAATAAGTTATTTACTTATTATAATAATAATGTTATTTACTTATTATTAGAATAAGTTATTTGCTTATCATTATAATAAGTTATTTACTTATTATCATAATAAGTTATTTGCTTATAATTATAATAAGTTATTTACTTATTATTATAGTAAGTTATTTACTTATTATAGTAAGTTATTTACTTATTATTATTATGTTATTTACTTATTATTATAAGTTATTTACTTATTATTATTATAAGTTATTTACTTATTATTATAATAAGTTACTTATTATTAAAGTTACTTACTTATTATTATAATAAGTTATTTACTTATTATTAATAAATATAATTAATTAATCTGAAAAAAAAATCAGATAATCTGAAGAATCTCTGAGTTGGTTTTGTTTGTTTTTTGTTTAGGCTAAACAATACAAAGAGAAAGCAATTCAAAGTTGTGAGTAGAAAGTACAAGTCTTTATTTCCCTCACCTTTTTCTTCTTATCATGAAAGATGGTCCACTGGAATATTTACCTAGAAAGACCAGATGGTGGTACTTTCCTATAAAAAGGCTTGGAAGGTTACGGCTTGTGTAAGATGAAGGGCAATAAACGTTTGGGAGGGAAAAAAAAAAAAAAATCTGCTAGTTTCACCTTGTGTCATTCCTGTTTCTGATGAGTTTTTTAACTATAGGCTTGTCATCCTTATTAGCATAAATGCTATTATCCCCTGTCGTCTGGTACTCCTACTGGAAGGGCAACAGGGTCTCCATACTGGCCTTAACAATAGCTGGCATTCTGGGGCAAGGCTGAGGGTGAAGGATGAGGTTGTTGTTGTTGTTGTTGCTGCTATGTGCCGTCGAGTCGGACCCGACTCATAGCGACCCCTCCTTGGGTTTCCGAGGCAGTATCACTACGGCAGTAGATTGCCCCATCCTCCTTCTGAGGAGTGGCTGGTGGATCTGAACCGCCAGCCTCCTGGTTAGCAGTCAAGTGCCTTTAGGCACTATGCTACCAGAGCTCCTAAGGATGAGGTTACGGCTGGATAAATGTAACCGAGGACAGTGGTAGAATTCTCCCTTTCCATGAGGAAGACCCAGGTTCCATTCCCAGCTAATCCACCTCATGCACAGCCACCCCTGGTCTGTAAGTAGAGGCTTGCATGTTGCTATGAGGCTGACCAGGTTTCAGTGGAGCTTCTAGACTGAAACAGACTGGGAGGAAAGGCCTGGCAATCTACTTCCAAAAATTAGCCAATGAAAATCCTATGGATTATAACAGTCTGATCCACAACCAATCATGGAGATGGCGCAGGACCAGGCAGCATTTCGTTCCACTGTGCATGTGGTCACCATAAGTCAAGGGCCGACTCCACCACAGCTAACAGCAACAGCAAAGATAAGTGGAAAGCCATGTGGAAGATGAGCTAAAAAATAAAAAAGAGGGACAAAAATGTAGCGGCTGCTGAAAGCAAGGGTCCCCATCCAAGGTGGGGGTGAGGCCTGGTGCTGCATTACATATAGGGTGTCTCTCCTCCAGTTATTCATGTGCTCCTGGCAATTTTGGCAGTGGGTTCTCAAGTGAAAAGCACACTACTTTGCACATATGGTGGAAAGAATCTTGTGCATCAGTTGAACGCATACTGTACTACATACACATTCTGTTTTATCTCCGGGCCCAGCCGTGCTGCAAACGCTTACAAATTGTGAAGCCTTCTGTGCAGTAAAAATACGGACAGGAGAAGCTAGACTGTGACTTATAAGATGTGACACTAGCCAAAAAAGCCAAAGTAAAACTAAAAGTTAAGGCGTGTACTTCACACTCATTGCAACAAAGGCAGCTATGCGAGGTGGGAACTCAGAGTCAGCACACCTTCATTTTGCTTCCTCCTGGGGCTTCAGGACCAGGGAACCGGCTTCCCTTCCACATGCACAGTGCCCTCTGGGAACCTTTGCCTGTATCCTCTGCTTCTCTATTTTTTGGGACTGTTTGAAAATTATGTGGAAATACAATTTCAGCAAAATTCCTCAGGTTTACTTTGGTACGAGATAGTGATGCAATTGTCACTTTTACCCTCTTATTCTGAGGTCTTCAGAATATCATCCTGCAATGGGATGTCCCTGCCTTTAGCCAGTCACCGGCATCATTTTCACTTCCTAAGCATTTCTAAAAGCAAAATCTGAGAGTACTCAGGATTTAGAGCTCCCTGTATACTTGGGATGTAAAAGGTGCAAAGTGATGGACTGTTCTGACCCTCCTTCTTTTCGTTATTTGTAAAATAACTCTCTTAAAACAATCATCCCCTAATTCAGGAGATAGACATAAAAATACTTTTTTACTTCAAATCACAGATCTTCCTTTCTTTCCTATTAACCTTGCATATGAGCAGGAAAAAAGTGTGAGAACTTAAAAGATTTCTTCAGTAACTGAGGACAGCTTTTATAAGGGTCAATGCATTACGGTTTTCATTGCTCATTTTCAGCCAAATGAGAATGGAAAATCTCCTTGTCACAAGAATGAAGAACAGAGATGGAGCCAGGTGCTTCAACAGAAGGCACAGAAGAAGAATTAGAATATGGAATTTTGGACAAGATACTGACTGGTTTTCAGTTTAAAATACAAATGCAAAAGAGCAGAGGAGACCCAGAGTAAAGCCCAATGGCATCCTTACTATCTGCTGGCAGCTCCTTCTTATTCAAGAACATATTCTGTCCTCCTACCCCTTGTGTCTGGTGCAAGATCAGAGGTTGTAATGGAGCAGCAGGCTTAATGACACTAAAGTGTGTGTTGCTACTATCCTAATTTATTCTGTGTGCAGAATTCATGATTTAGTTCCCATGTTATTTAGAATTGTATCTTCTCACAAATGTTAGGAGTGATGGAAGTTAACCCCAAACTGGTGGGAAGTTTTGAGTTGCCTGAGGCATGCTTTGGCTCATTTGAGTCAGTTGTTCATTTTCAATATGGTTTTTGTTTGTCAAATTGCTAGAAACAATAAAATACATGTTTTAAAGATGGTGTTTTATAAGGACTCCACAGGCAACTTCACCACATCTCCCATGGTTCAGTATTATTGAGTGTCCTAATTTATTTTTCTTTGTTTTGTTTTTGCAGTTTCTTTCATTTTTTATGAGTTGAAATGCACAGAAAATATAATAAAGTCAGTAATTGGAGATAATTTTCACCATTTAACTATATCTATTCATAATAGGTGGGAGCTCTGGCGGCGTAGTGCCTAAGGCATTTGACTGCTAACCAGAAGGCTGGCAGTTCAAACCCACCAGCCACTCCTCAGAAGGAAGACTGGGCAATCTACTTCTGTAGTGATACCACCTTGGAAACCCAAGGAGGGGTGGCTACGAGTCGGATCCAATTTGATAGTAGTGAGTTTGTTTTTTTATTAATGTGGTTGTTGTTATGTGCCATCAAGTCGGACACGACTTATAGTGACCCTTCCTTGGGTTTCCGAGGCAGTATTACTATGGAAGTAGATTGCCCCATCTTCCTTCCGAGGAGTGGCTGGTGGGTTTGAACTGCCAGGCTTCTGTTTAGCAGTCAAGTGCCTTAGGCACTACACTACCAGAGCTCCCTTTTTAATTAATAGTAGGTAACAATAGCAACAATTATAATAGTGCATGACAATTATTACTGATACATATGAAATTTTTAATGCAGATTTCTGAGCACCTAAATTTAAAAAAAAAAAAATCTTTGCCATTGAGTCAATTTCAACTCATGGTGGCCCCATGTGTTATAGAGTAGAACTGAGCTCCACAGAGTTTTCTTGGCTGTAATCTTTACGGAAGTATATTGCCAGGTCTTCCTGTGCGGCACTGCTGTATGGGTTCAGACCACGAACCTTTCAGTTAATAGCTGATAGCAAACTGTGCCACCCAGGGACCTCCTACACAAACTGAAAGGAAAGAAACATTACATACTTGGATAAAGCCCCCACATTTCTAAAATGGACTTTTAACAAGGTCATAAGGGAGCTAGCCAGTTCCGTTTAAATATTATCCCTCCTTCCACACACCACTCTGAAGCCAGAAAAGGCCGAGCTAGGGGAGCCTCTCTGGGCTGCTTTGGGAGTCTCTTTTCTAGTTTCCCCTTTCTAAGCTCCTTTGCATTCCAGCCCTCCCAGGACAAAGACACACCATCAGCATCACAGCTCACCCTTACATGAGCAACACCTTCCTGCAGCATGCCCTTTCTCAATCAAGAAATTACTTCCTCAAAGTCTTGGGCATTTCAAGTACTATTAGTATATTTTGTATAATCAAAATGGCTTCATATTTTACTAAGCAAATTCTGAAATTGGATTGGATTTTACTACAGAGTTTATTCAATCATTAACCAAGGCTCCTCCTAGAGGAATCTCTTCAAGTTGTCTGAATTCATTTTATTTCCTCTCAGAGAATGTCAACCTGGAGAAAGATAGACGTAAGATCTAGTCCCTTCTCTCAAGGAGTTTTCTATCTGGTTAAGAAGGTTAGATACATACACGTTAAAGTAAAAATATAAGCTGGATGCTTGTTTAAATATGTGTCCTGCTATCCAAAGTGGTAGGAGAGAGACATCCTCTTAGGCTAGAGTGGTCAAGAGGAGAAAGGATCTTAGCTGAGCCCTTGTATGTTGCAAACAGTTAACACATTCAGCTGCAACTGAAAGGTTGAAGGTTCAAGCCCACTCAAACGTATCTCAGAAGAAAGCCCAGTGTTCTACACCTGAAAAGTCCAACCACTGAAAAGCCTGTAGAACACAGTTCTACATTGACAGACACAGGATAACCATAAGTTAAAATCAACTCAATGGCAACTGGTACTGGAAATATATCAGTAGGAATTTTTAGTCATTGCTACAGGCCTATACATCTTTCAATCTCTCACTAAAAGAGTAAGACTAAAAATGAAACAATATATGCTGGATTTGGGATCAGAATCACAACTATGACTTATTAAGTCCTAAACTTTTACCATCTTCCCAGCACTCCCTGCTATGTCTTATCTGCTTCTAATCCTGGTTCTGTTTTTCCTTCCCTCTTTATTATGTAAATAGAACATACATGAGAAAGTGCACCCTTTTAAAACATGAAAGACTCAGAGCTTTGGATCACCCTTGATGCCTAATCCAGTAGCTTAGCACAAATGAATGCTCAATGAATACTGGTCAGTGCACTAGAGATAGCAATTCAGGCATCTGCCCACCACAAGCCCCTTCTACACGTCTGTATAGCCATGTTTTAGTATCACATGACTCAGCCATAGTTGATTGGACCAAGGGTGGACATAGAACCCAAGGGCAGTCACAGCATAAGATGTCTAGCAACCTACGATATAGCCCATTGCAAAAGTGTACTGATTCAGTTAGATTTCCTCCCTCAGGAACATGAACTAGGTAGCAGATAAAGATAAGAGTTTAACAGAAAGGTGAAGACACTGAGAGACGCTGGAGAAGCCATGAAGCTGTATGTACTGAAGTGATGAGGACCAGGAACAATGAAGCAGCAGACAATTCTGGTTGACAGACGAGAAAACATGGAGTGGACAGCCAGAGAATATCAGAGCTACCATGAGAGAAGGGGAAGAGGTGGAGAGAAGCCAAGCTCCTAAAGCTGCCTCAGTTCTCAGCACATTCTGGTTCCAATTCCACCCCTACTTTTCCTAAAGAACCTGGCTGAAATAAACAGGAACATCTTCTGTCTTCAATTTAACTCCACTCTCCTCCCTTTCAAATGGTCTTGATGCTTGTTTTCTGTATATCCCCCGGTAGGGAATGGAAGTGGCTGCTGCAGATGAAAGTAGCCTCAGAGAGTAAACAAACATGAGGATTTGAAGCGATGGAGTAGTACCTTATCACAAACCTCCATCTCTTGCTGCGCAGGTGGACTGAGCACTACACTGAATCCTAGAAAAGGGAGTAATGCATGGGTGAGAATGGCTTTTGTCTGTCTGCTTTTGTTTTTGTTTTTTCCTTTTTTTGCAGAAGATAGTAGTGTTAATAAGCCAAACTAGGTCGCCCAATTTCCTTCTTTACCTGAAATCATCACTAACTATGTGGGGTAGGCAATGCTGTCTATTTGGTTAATAGTGGAGCCTGAGTGGATTCTATTTTTGATAGAAAATCAGCCGATTAGTCCACGGCCTTTCACCCTTCAGGGCATCTGTCATTTCTAATTTCCCAGAGTGGCAGATGTCAGCCCCCTTGGCAAAGGACAATTTTTAAAAATCTGTTTGTACACATAAGCTGACACAAACAGAGCTGAAATCCACTGGGGGAAAAGTACAAGATTATGCTTGAAGCAACTGGAAAACACAGCTTCAACTGCTTCTCCTGCACAGTAGGGGTGGTATGAGCCAGCTACCAGAAGGCCTTCCCACTCTGATTTCCTTTATTTCCATTTTGCATAATGTTCCAGGTTATAATTGTGCAGAGACTGGCCAATTATTCTGGATACTCAGATGATTTTTAGGTTCAGTTAGATTTTTCAGTTTCTCTGGCTCTGCACTAATGCCTAGAGATTAGGTGCATATTCTACAATTTAATAGAACCTCGGTTTTTTACTTTTTTTAGTAAACATTATTTATGCATTCTACTTTTCTCTGGATACCTCTACAGCTATGGCCAAAGTCCAGGAAAGTGCTAAGGAGTGGAAAGTCACTCTCTAAAACTCTACCTCCTCTCCTCAGGCTCCAGCCTCTCAAGTCCACACAGACCTGGTTCCAATCCCAGCCAATGAGTCCTGAAGTCTGGGGTAGTCTCAAGTCAATCTCTACCCAGATTACAAGATGGAAACTGGATCAGTTTTAGGCCCATTCACTTTGGATATCTGAACTTTCATGTGTTCACTTTCTCTCTCATGAACACACACAAACATGCACACCTAGCAACCACGCAATCTAGATCACACCTTTTGCACCTGCCTTGTGATGGATCTGGAGAACTCAGCATGAGAAGGGGTGGGAAGGGTAGAACTCTCTACCATGATGGGGACTATGAGGCAATCTGGCCTTGGTCAGACTGAACCTCCAAAGGCAGCCCTGTACAGACAGATTCTAAACCAGATCAAAACAGACAGGAGCTCAATGAGACCTAACAAAGACGCTGGACTCCATGGACAACTAGGTCCTAGTTCTAATTATCAGTACCACCTCTTTTGCTTCATTAAATGTCACCAAGTACTGAGACGACTTCTTGGGGATTCTCGCCCCTTCAAATGACTAGGGAACTTTATTCATTCTTTACATTGTGAGTTGAAACACCAAAGGTTGATCTCACCCTATAACGCAAGCCAAAGAAAGAGATTTTGATGATCTCAAGATTTGTGTTGCTGTCAGCCAAACTTCAGTTTTCAATAGCTATCTCTTCTTTCTCTCTTGCCCTCTTTTATTTTGATCTGCTGCCCTTTGAGGAAGTGATGCTGTTTTGTTTTGTTTTGTTTAGCAGACCAAAGGCAGTTTATTTGTGCATTAATTGTCACTTCAATATTTCCCCTAGTGAGATGTTCCAACCAGTTTATGGGTTTCCTCAGCAACCGAGAAACGCTGGAAAAATATTTGGTATCTCAGGTCTGCGAGTTGTCCTTAAACTTTGGCTCCCCGAGGCAAACAAAACAGATAGAGTGAACACTCCAGTCTCACAAAAATTTCAAGTTGGAAAAAAAAAAAGTACTGGCCTGAAAGCATAGAGCATGAGCTTCTTGAAGCAATGCTACTCCCTGATATATCATGGGTGAATGTAAGAGAAACAATAGCAGCACAAACCCAGAATCATGGAGCAACGGTCAGCAGTGAATGTGTGTGTGATGAGGGAAGTAAGCCTCCCCTGCCAAACACAGAATTCTGAAGAAAATTCCTGTGGGAACCAGATTATGCCCTGAAGGCTGAGATTTGATTAACCTTCTTGTAGCATGTGTAACGACAAATGTTATTGGTCATAAAATTATCCAGCCCTTATTAAAACACAGCTGCAGCTCTGGGCTCAGTGACCTCCTGGGGGAGAGATTTCCATAAGATAGCGATATACTTTATGGAAGGAGAGCGCCTTCCTAGCGTCCAAACGACAGGAGAGTGTTTTATACTTTAATGAGGAGTTCTTGAGAGAGACCAGGCTCCTTAGTATTAAAAGCTTTAAGAAATAGAGGGGCCAGATTAAACTCAGTCTGCTACTTGGTGGGCAGCCAGCCTGCAGCTCACAATATGTATATGTCTTCCTTTACAAGGAAACGCCTGCACATTTGTGTGTGCAGTCACATTCACACAGACAAACCTATTTTGCATCCAAATGTTAGCTTAGGATGTTTCCATTTCTCTTTGTCTTATGTAATCACAGAATCTCAAAATTTGAAGGCAACTTAGAGACTCTCTGGTCCAACGACCCATCCAGTTTCATCACTTGGTAGAACTGTATAAAAACGGAAACTAGCTCCCTGGCTTTAGAAGAATTCCACAGGCCTACAAAACCCCATGGGTGTCATGAAGGGCTCCCGCAACGAACAGAACTGATTCCTCCCTAGAGCTGGTGTTCAGACTCTCCTCAAATTATGAGGACCTCCCTATATCTTCCTGGACCTCCAGATTCATAGAAAATATGGCCATGAGGCTCTACCCTCTACAAGCAAAATACCATTGTGGCAAAGATGCTCTTTGCCTTTCTGGGTATACCAGTGTAGCACTGAGAAATGTGCTTTTGTCTATTTATTACAAGTTTTCTTTAAATAGCTAGGGATAAATCAGGACAATGAAAATGCTTATTCTTTTCTGTTGTTTTTTTCCCCTATATGAGCCACTAAACTCATTTTCAGTGATGGCATCTCTCCTCTGTGAGATTTTATGTCTGCTCCTAGAAAGCCTTTCCAAAATTACTGAGTATTTTCCCACCTTAATTTCTCCTAAATTAATAAACTTTCTGCTGGAAAAATCAGAACCTGAATGATTACAGAGTTGTGTCATATTTATTTTTTTCAATGATGTAAATTACTTTTTCTCATCAGCTTTTTGTGTGACTTTTTTTGGACTGTCAAACTCTTACAATCTATTACTCTTATTTTGCCACTTCCTACATATCATGCTTCTATTACCATTTTAACCTTACTGAAAATTATATATTTTTCAAATATATGTAAAAGTATTTATTCTCATCATCCAGCTTCACCAATTATCAACAATTTTGCCCCACTTACTTCATCTATCCCTTCATTTTTTTCTCACTATAATACATTGAAAGGATTCAATGACATCATATCATTCTACCCCTACACAACTCAGTATGTACTTCATTTTGCCAATATTTACATCATTTTGATATTATTTCATTTTCCTTTTTATGAGTTTTGAGGTTTGGTTCTTAGATAGACTATCTCAAGATGTATCAAACTCCTCCTCAGGGGGATTCTCAGCATCTCAACATGTCTCAGTTATTGATCCTTTTGTAGAGCCTGAGGACAGAAACAAACGTTTGCCCCAAATAAGAACAGTTCCATCTCAATCATGAAATACAAAATTCTGACTGTGAATGTAAAATCTCCTTTATTATGCCAAACTGGCATATAAATACTATTTGGGGAAGATAAATAAATGTGGATAACTGTGTTGTTGTTAGATGCCATTGAGCAGCTCCAACTCAGAGAGACCTTATGCATAACAGAACAAAACGTTGCCCGGTGCTGTGCTCTCTTCTATATGTTTGAGCCCATTGTTTTGGGTATTGTGTCAGTCCACGTCATTGAAGGCTTCCCTTGTTTTCACTGGCCCTCTACTTTACCAACCATGATGCCCTTCTCCAGAGAACGGTCTTTCCTGCTGGCATGTCTGTCCTACATAGTAGCTACCCTCAATGAACATAGCACAAAATATGCTGCTTATATTCTCATCCTGGGGCTCTGGTAGCATAGTGGCTAAGTCACTTGCCTGCTAACCAGACGGCTGGTGGTTCAAACCCACCAGCCACTCCTCGGAAGGAAGGTTGGGCAATCCTACTTCCGTAGTGATACTGCCTCGAAAACCCAAGGAGGGGTCGCTATGAGTCGGGGCCGACTCGACGGCACATAACAACAACAACAACAACATATTCTCATCCAGATCACAGTACAATACACCAGGTGATTTGCCAGTATCTGAAAACAGTCTTTAATATATATGTATGTGTGTGTGTGTGTGTGTGTGTATATATATATATAAAGAGCTCTTAGTAATCTCTAAAAGGCTTCCTTCTAAACACATCGTTAAGTGAAAATCAGTATTTAAAAATCAGCAAGTCATTAAGAAGCAAGTGTGTGATGATTTAGTAATATTTTAGTTCAAAGAATACATGATTTTAATGATCTCTTTTGAACACCACAGAGTCCCAAACACTGGGAAGGAATAGGAAATGTATGACACACTGTTCAATGGATCTATTGCTCTCTGATGTTCTTACTTCTTTTTAAACTATCAAGCTGGAATAATTTTTCAGTGTAAGCAGCCCCTAGTAAATGAAACAGCCCTTAGCCAGCTGTCAAGGCTCAGTCTTCCGGAAGTTTGGTTTTAATGAAACTCATTAAGGAAAGAAATTAACAGAAAATATCATAATTTGTCTTGTTTCAGAAAACTAAACAGAAACAAAGGGCTTCTTAACCTGACAAGGAACCTGACCAGGCAAGCTCCTTTATGCTATTCAGAGTTCCACACCAGGCAGCTTCGCGCATGCACAGGATGACATTCAAGAAAGCACCTCCTTCTAGAAGAATGGCACAGCCCAGTTCAGCCCAGAGTGACTTGTTGCCTCAACTTCATGGAAAAGGCCTCGTCAGCCAGGTCTGTGGAGCCATGCTATGCAGGCACAGAATACTCAAAGAAATGAGGTCTATGAAAAATGAAATCCACACTAAAGAACTACAGGCTGCAGAAACTGTCTACACACTTGGCTGAAAACACTCCCTGCCTTAAGCATAACATTGATGAAATATTTAACCTGGATTAAAAAAAAAAAAAAATTGAAGAAATCCCATGATGCATACGCTCCTTACTTTCCTTTCTTACTTTCCTTACTTGTACAAATCAAGCTGGAATATTTCAAAGATAGGATAAAGGTCTCACCTAGCTTCTATTTAAGGAGCTCTGGTGGCGCAGTGCCTAAGGTATTTGACTGCTAACCAGAAAGCTGGCGGTTCAAACCCATCAACCACTCTGCGGAAGGAAAACGAGGCAATCTACTTCCGTAAAGATTTACCACCTCAGAAACCAAATGGGGGTCACTATCTACCATCTAAGGCACTTTCAGGGAAGATCCTGATGTTGCCCAGAGTCACTGCGCTGATAGGTTCAGCCCAACGCAAATTTAGATACACTTAGATTGCACAAGGGTTCAATGAGTATCTCACCCCAATGGGCCCAACATCCCAGACACATATTTTCCCAGAAGAGACTTCATCAGAAGAGTTCATAAAAATGAAAGCAAGGACAGTATTGACCATGGTCTTCCTGCTTTTGCCCAGCCAAAGGACATATTCCTAAACGTCCTGAAGAGGTGGCTGGGCTCTCTCTCTCAAGGATTCTGGTTGTGTCAATAGGAAACAAGATAAGGACAGAGCAAGGACTGTGTACATGGCATCGCTGCACCCACAGCCACTGCTCGCCCACCTTCACCCTTAGGTGAGGAGAGTCAAAACTACAAGAAACAGCTCCAAGTCCATTCCCAGCTTGGCCACTTCAGGGCTGTCTGACCTGGGTAAGTTATTGAACTTCTTTAAGTCTCCGTTCCTTCCCATGTAAAACAGGGATAATACTTTTTCCTTGGGTTACTGTGAAGATTAAATGACATAAAGTGCATAGCCCAGTGTCTGATATAGAGAGAAATTTGAAAATGATAGGAATTGTGAGTATCCATTGGGAGCTCTGGTGGCATAGTGCCTAAGGCACTTGACTGCTAACCAGAAGGCTGGCGGTTCAAACCCACCAGCCACTCCTCAGAAGGAAGATGGGGCAAT
>NW_006921659.1:6080251-6097084 GCF_000298275.1 Orycteropus afer afer
AAAAAGAAAGAGTTTTCTATGGCATATAGTATTATTTAAACTACTGAAAGGTCATTTTGAAAAATTAGTTATTTTCTACCTTTTCTGGTTCCATTTGATATACAGTAGGGCACTGTACCCATCCATCCCCATCCCCACCTTTGCTAAGGTCATAAATCAGTTCTGTACAATGCATTGAACACAGCTCTTTTTAAAGGAAGAAAAACAAAAAAAACAGACGTGTACATTGCAAACCACTGAGTGACTGATGAGTGAGATTTCTATTTTAGATTATGAGAGTCTGTTTGTTGAGAGGTACAAACTACATGAGGATGGTCTTAAGGGAAAATAATCTGATCTGCGTGCCATGCAAACTTCATACACATCCATATTCTCTCACAGAATAGAAAACAACACCTTTCATATGGTACCACTGAATGGCTGGAAATAAGACAATTATCCCTACTACCACTAACCTGGAAAGACTGATTAGCTAATCTGCAAAGTGTTTATGCAACTCAGTGATTCAGTGACAAAGTCATGTGGGTGGGTGATGAGAAGGAGATTAAGTGCCTGCGCCCCCACTCCCACTGACTGTGAGTCCATTTATCCCAGACAGGATTATGCACACATTGTAGTTTTCAGGTTTTTTTTCCTATTATCTCCTTTTTTCTTATTTCATGCCTGTTTCTGATGTTTGCTTAGTTAAAATAAATTTCCATCTTAATTTTTTTTCATCTTCAGTCTATTTAGATTATTTGTGCTAAAGGATTTGGATATTGAAAGAAAAAAATAACAAAAGTGACAACAATGAGCATATCCTGTGCATTTGCAGCCTCCATATCCTCTATACACATTCTCAGGTTCAAACACTGAACTCACACTTCACAGCAGAGATGAGGGTATCTATTAGCCCACATGCTAGCTCTTTTTAGCATTTAATTAATCTAATTCAGTAAATAAATTACCATTCCTTTCAGTGCTTTTTATTTCAAAAGCCAGTCTTATTTTATTTAGTTCATCATTTAGATCAGCACTAGTTCATTTATTAATTCAATAAATATTTATCAAGGATCTTTTACACGGCTGACACAGTTCTAAATACTAGGAGTATTGCTGTGAGTGAGACAGACATAATCTGTGCTTTCATGGGGTTTTCATTATAAATGGGAGACACAGACAACAGTCAAATATATACATATATACTTCAGTAGTGATACAGCCTTGGAAACCCAAGGAGGGGTCGCTATGAGTCATATCTGACTCGATGGCAGTAAGTTTGGTTTTTATGGTTTTTATATGTGTATATATGCACATCCATATATACATACATACATATTATCTAGAAAAATCATGTGCTATGAAAAATAAAAGCAGTTATAAGAGGTTAATGAGTGATGGGGGCTGCTAATATAGATCTGTTGAAAAAAATAACAAATGTTCCATTTTTAATATCACTAGAGTGACATTTTAATTCTTCCTTATCTCCCCAGCATGCCACAAAGTAGCATGTTGGAATTAACATGCTAGCCATAATACTCTGCAATTTTACTTTTTAGTTCAAATTCATTTATTAATTTACTTGCACTGCCTCATTCTAGAAAAGATTTAAAGTGGAACTCCTATGCAGTTCCACAGATTGCCTTGCCCCTTAAAAGAGCTCTGGTGGCATAGTGCCTAAGGCATTTGACTGCTAACTAGAAGGCTGGCAGTTCAAATCCACCAGCCACTCCTTGGAGCCAGACTGGGCAATCTGCTTCCATAGTGATACTGCCTCGGAAACCCAAGGAGGGGTCGCTCTGAGTTGGATCTGACTCAAGGACAGCGCATTGTATTGTTGCATTTTTGCTATTAAAGATTTAGATCTTTATGAAAAGAGTAATGAAACACACTCATTCCCAAAGTACCTCATTTTCTCACACCTGAAGTTGATTTCTTTGAAAATTCAAGTGTGTCAGTAAGTACTCAGAACCAAGATTTGCCAAGAAGGTCCAAAAAAGCCTAAAATCACACATACAGGCGGCATCTACTTACTATAATCACAATTTTAGGAGAAATTTAACTTTGTAATATATTCTCACAATGTGTCAGTCTCAGAAGCATGTCAGGATGATCCTGTGAATTAGCATCCTAAAAGTCATAAATTTTGCATTCTAGTTCACATACAATGAATAATTTGATAATAATGTAATATGGGAATGTGGAGACAGAATGAAAGGAGAAATTATATATTATGCAGTCATCTTTTGCTTATCCTCCTTGGGAGAACGGGAGAAGTAAGATAAAGGAAAACCTAAAAAGTGCAATGAACACACACACAACTAATACCCCCCTCTATAGCCGTTGTGAGTTCTTCAGTGTCCTCCCAAAAGATATGTTCAAGTCCTAAGCCCGAATATTCATGAATGTGACCAATGTGGAAATGGCTCTTTGCAGATGTATTCAAGTAAAGACAAGGCAATACTGGTTTAGGGTGGGCCCTAATCCAAAGACTGGTGTTCTTATAAGAAGAGGTAAATTTGGACACAGGGACACAGAGGGAATACCATGGGACGACAGAGGAAAAGACTGCAGTGACCCATCTATAAGCCAAGGACTGGACACAACTACCAGAAGCTAAGTAGAGGCAAGAAGGATGCGAGAGCCTTCAGAGTGAGCATGGCTGGGCTGACATCCTGATTTCAAACTACTAACCTCCAGAACTCTGAGAGAATAAGCATCTGCTGTTCTAAGCCACCCAGTATGTAGTATTTCATTACAGCAGCCCTAGGAAACTAATACAACAACCCATCTTGGCATCTCAGAGTTCCTCTCAGTCAGATATTAGAATGATGGTGGTGATAGGCAACTCCTTTTGTTGCTGTGACATGCCATTCATGAATAATCAAGTGTAGTCTGTATAATGTGACCAAATAAAGTGGAATGTCTATTTCAAATTCGCTACGTGCATTTGGTATTTGTTGAAATACTTTATAATAACTTTCTAAACATTTGATTTATTTTGACAAGCTGGACATACAGCTAAGGGACATCAAATACACTTTGACTTATGGTTCATGTTACCATTCTCAAAAAAGTAGCTATTATTCATTTTCAAATGGTTATAGCCTCTGTAATTTTTACTAACTTGAGAAAAATTTGATATGGTATTTTATTACAGCAACCCTAGGAAAGTAATACAATAACCCATCTGGGCATCTCAAAGTTCCTCTCAGTTAGATATTAGAATATTAGAATGATGATGGTGACAGCAGTTGACTGCTAACCAGAAGGCTGGCAGTTCAAACCCATCAGTCAGCCACTCCTTGGAAGGAAGGTTGGGCAATCTACTTCTGTAGATTCAGAAAAGCACTAATATTTGGCTTTTGATATGACATTTTAAATATATCTTTACTTTCAAATCACCTCTGCCACAGGTGTTTGTTGATTACTTATGCAAAGAAAGCTTTATATATATGTATATATATATATATATATATGTAATATAAATATATATACATATATGTATATATGTATATATACATATATGTGTGTGTATATATTGTTGTTGTTGTTGTTGTTTTGCCATCGAGTCGGCCCCGACTCATAGCGACCCCTCCTTGGGTTTCGAAGGCAGTATCACTACAGAAGTAGGACTGCCCAACCTTCCTTCCGAGGAGTGGCTGACTGATGGGTCCCGTGTGTGTGTGTGTGTGTGTATATATATATATATATATATATATACACACACACACATATATATATATATATACATATATAGGAGCTCTGATAGCATAGTGCCTAAGGCACTTGACTGCTCACCAGAAGGCTTGTGGTTCAAACCCACCAGCCACTCCTCGGAAGGTTGGGCAATCCTACTTCCATAGTGATACTGCCTCGGAAACCCAAGGAGGGGTTGCTATGAGTCGGGGCCGACTCGGCAAAACAACAACAATATACATACATATATATGTATATATATATACACACACACACACACACACATACATATATACATATTATATATACACACACACACACACACACACATCAAGGAGCTCTGGTAGCATAGTGCCTAAGCCACTTGACTGCTAACCAGAAGGCTGGTGGTTTAAACCCACCAACCACTCCTTGGAAGGAAGGTTGAGCAATCTACTTCCATAGTGATACTGCCTCAGAAACCCAAGGAGGGGTCACTATGAGTTGGGTTTGACTCAACAGCACATAACAACAACAACAACAACACACATATATATACATGTATATACACATACATACACACACACACACACACATATGTATACCAAGAAAAAAAAAAAAAAACCTCACTGCCATCGAGTCATTTCTGACTCATAGGGACACCGTTGGGTTTCCAAGGCTGTAAATCTTTACTGAAGTGGATGGTCCCATCTTCCTTCCTAGTGGGTTTGATGAGAGTTCTGAACAGGAATGGGTGTTGGATTTTATTGAATGCCTTTTCTGCATCGATTGATATAATCATATGATTCTTTTGTTTTGTTTATGTGGTAAATTACATTGATTGTTTTTCTGATGTTGAACCATCCTTGCATACCTGGTATGAATCCCACTTGGTCAGGATGTATTATTTTTCTGATATGTTATTGGATTCTGTTGACTAGGATTTTGTTGAAGATCTTTGTGTCTATATTCATGACGGATACTGGTCTGTAGTTTTCCTTTTTAGTGGTGTCTTTCCCTGGTTTTGATATCAGTGTTATGTTTGCTTCATAAAATGAATTTGGGAGTATTCCAACTTTTCTATGTTCTGGAATAGTTTGAGTAGTTTAGGTGTCAATTCTTCCCTGAATATTTGGTAAAATTCTCCAGTGAAGCCATCAGGGCCAGGACTTTTTTTGTGTGGGAAGTTTTTTTATGACCTGCTCAATTTCTTCTTTTGTTATGAGAGTCTGGTGGTTTGACCCGCTGACCTACCAGTTAGCAGTCAAGTGCCTTATGCACTACGCCACCAGAGCTCTGTGTGTGTTTGTGTGTGTGTGTGTATGAATAAAGAATTGGTTGGTCCCTGGGTGGCACAAAAGGTTAAACACTCAACTACTAGCCAAAAAGATGGTGATTCAAACCCACCAAGAGGCACCTCAGAAGACAGGCCTGGTGATCTGTTTCTGAAAGGTCATAGCCTTGAAAATCCTATGGAGCAATTCTGCTCTAGAGACATGAGGTTGCCATGAGTCAGAATCCCCTGCGCAGCAACTAACAACAACAACCACGAAGAATTGGTAAAGATCAGAGAGGAGAGATTAAGTCGAAGTCTGGAGTTATGTGAATGATTTATAAACTATAAAATGTGATGTGTATGTGTATTCGTAGTATAATTGCTATGGATGAAATCCTGCCAATTAGTTTCCTTTGTTGTTGTCATGTGCCGTCGAGTCAGACCCGACTCATAGCAACCCCTCCTTAGGTTTCCGAGGTGGTCACTATAGAAGTAGATTGCCCAACCTTCCTTCCGAGGAGTGGCTGGTGGGTTTGAACCACCAGCCTTCTGGTTAGCAGGCAAGTGCCTCAGGCACTACGCTACCAGAGCTCCCTAATTTCCTTTAAGGCTCATTATGTAATCTGTTTGGCCACAGATTTTCGAATTATCATGCGGCTCTCTTTTACCTGATTTTCAGAATTGCCAAGTGAACCCATCTTTTCTGAGGTCTGACTAGACTCCATCTTACCCAGGAAGAAATAAAGTTCAAACTAGCCCCATGCCTACAGCTGCTGAAAGATCTGTCCAAGCTGATAATCTGCATGCTTCCTCTTCATCACACGTAACCATGATTCTCCCGTCTTGGAGTCAAGGTTGTGGAAGAGGATGTGTCAGTTGAACTATATAATTAATTCATGCCATTTTGTCAAGCCAACTTACAAAAAGAGCCTTGGGAAACAACACCATTATGTCCTCTGATACTCCCAAACTGTGCTCAGTTATTGCTCTTGGGTGCAATGGATCAGGAGGTTGCCCGGAACCGTCTAAGGGACGGAAGTTGTGCTGCACCGTGCATGATGAGATTTCAGGTAAGCTGATTTCCGTGTGTGTTTGTAGAAGTATGGCACTGGTATAACAGAAAATCTCTGACTACATGGAGATTTGGGAGAGGCCATTAATAGGTCATTCAGCATATCAAGGACAAAGCGCTGGTCTACTGGGTTATCTTCAGAGTGTGCATTTCTGTCTTTTAAAAGTGACAAGTCACTGAGCGGGATTACTTGATGCCACCCTTGCTTCAGTACTATCTTCTAACACAGGCTGCTGGTGCCCGTTATAACACCCCTATTACTTTAACAAGGAGAGCCATGGTCGGCTTTAGCCTGCTTGCTACAGAATTCTTAGGTCAAGTGTAAATGCATATTACTGAGCACCCTCTGGCATGTATTGTTAAAGCCATCATTAAAAAACCTCCGAAAGTCTTCAACTGTGCAACTGAAAAATGTTTCCAAATCCTCTTATCCCCAACATAACAAATCCCATTGTTTATTAAATCTGATGTTTTGTGAATTTGATACCGTCTGGCTTATACAGGAGGACTACCTTTCAAAACAACCCAAGAGAGGTCTTAGGGAAAGAAAAGCAAATCAGGAGAACCCCCTTTCATGCTAAGGAGGCAATACTAGGATTAAAAGACACAACAGTATTGCTACCCAATTACAGTTCTGTCTGGGTCATGTGCTATCCGTAGCAGAAAGAAGCAAGATGGCAGATGCCCTGGGTTATTTTAATTAATTTAATCATGTGACTAATTGGTCTCTGCTGGGTTTCTGTGGTAACTGCTTCCTAAGTGCTGATGGGCAATTGTGTTAAATGTAGCTTGGAATCTGCACGTAGGGCGCAGTGCCTTGGAGAGCGTGAGGGGAGCTGTGCAGCTGTGCTCCGAAGGTGCCCTGCTGGGCCTCTGATTGTCTGACTGCGGCGGGCTTACAGCTGCACAGTCCTCTGCAAACAGGATCTGCATCCCTCTCCTGTAAGAACACTGCTCACCTACCCAGAGTGGGCGTGAGCTCACAACGGATATACGAAAATGATCTGTGATCAAAGAGCATTCAGGTTCCGCACGGATTTGGAAATTAGATGGAGAGAGGTATCTGTAATAAAGGAATATTGGTATGGGAAAGAGGAGAGAAGGAAAATGAAGGCTACTCTTCTGTGAATAAAATGAAGCCCCAGAAGCTATCATGTGTTATTCATAGCTGTCCAAATGATACTAATAAGCCATCCTTTTAAATGCCTTATGGGGTTTATCTTTTTTTTTTCCTACTCTTGTGATCCCTTCTCCTCCTTGTCACAGAGAAGGTGCGTGGGAGAATGAGTGGGTGGATGGCCAGTTTTAGAGCACAGTCTACTTCAGACAGATGGAAGGCAAATGACTTCCAAATTTTCTCTTGAAGTGGGATATGTTTGTATTTGCACAATGCATTCTAGCACCTGTGCAGAGAAAAAAAATATAATCACAGATTTCCCTCACAAGGGGATTTAAAAAGAAAAAAAGTAAAACCACTAACTGCAGCACAAAGATGTTGCTGTACTTGAACAAGTCCTTCCATCTGTGGTCCCAGTCAGGCTCTCAGAACAATAGTTTCTTCCCACTCCAACCCCACCCTCCATAGACCAAACGGTCAACACATGCACCATTCTAGAAATGAAAGAAACTGCTTTTTGAGATCACTCCTGTGTCTGTTAGAATGAAGACATGAACGATACTTTTTCCCAGAGCAGAAAGCGGAGGCAGTGGGAGGGCAGCCTCGCTTCTCCTTATCAAACAGCACAATGACCCACAGATGCCATTCTGTGTCCCATGTGTTCTAGACTGTTCTGCACAGAGGTAGCTCTAGTGGACTCAGCCCTGCTTTCTCCTCCCCCTAGACATGAAGAGATGTCCTGGTAAATTAAGCTAAATTGGCTTCATCTATAAGTTTCACATTAGACATGGACATTTAATGGGCTGACAGCTTAAATTCCTTTAAGAGGTGGCAGGGAATTCTGTTAAGTATTACAATATGTCTGACAGGATGTCCAGGCAGCAAGCATTATTTAATCCAGCATCTTACTAGGCCTGGGAGCTTCCTCACACTCATTAGGTCTCTGTAATGTAAATGGAAGTATCTGTCCAGAACATCACCAGTTTTGTAACTATAACGGCATCCATTTTGAGAGGTAGCTGTCTGCTCTGAGTATTGGCCAAACCACTGAGAAATTGTGTCATTTGGTCCTCAAGGCCTACATCCCAGATAGAGCATCGTCTCTGGCACAGAGGCAGAACTGTTCCCTTTCCTAATTCTGTACATTTTATTACGACTGTTAGTCTAAAAATCTGCATGGGGATTCCAAGCAGTACTGGTCAACCTGCAGTCAACCTGTACTTTCTCTCAAGCTGATAGATTTACATCTCACCCCCACCTGTTTGCTCCTCCAAACTTCCATTCCAAGGTGGCAGAGGTAAGAAAACCTTCCATCTCCTATCACTGATTTAAGGGAAGAACCCTAGTTTTTAGAACAGGTGAGGAGCTAAATTCTTCCAATGTCCAAGTACTAAGCCATAAAACCAAACCCACTGCCATTGAGCTGATTCTGACTCATAGCCGCCCTGCCCCCCCCCCAAAAAAAATTGCATTTCTAAGGCTGTAAATCCTTACAGAACCAGATTGCCCCATCTTCCTCCCACAGAGCAGCTGGTGGGTTTGAACTACTCACCTTCTGGTTAGCAGTAAAATGCCTTACCTACAGGGCCACCAGAGTGCCTTCCTAAGCCATAGGAAGGAGTCTAAACCTGAACTCAAGAAGCCCATAAATGGATTTCAGAAAGCCCATAAACCCTATGAAATTGTCTGCTAAATACTACATGCATATGCACTTCCTGGAGAGAAGGCCCGGAGCTTTCTTCATATCATCAAGAAGTCCAGAATCTACACAAAAAGAACCTCTCTCCTAGACAGTTTCTATGCAAGCTTATGCCCAACCTCACATCCACCGTGCCTCTAATATGGCTTTGAGTGTCACATTATATAAATGGGGAAGCCTTAGCTATCATTTCCCCTAAATCTATCAGACTCCTCGGAAGGAAGTTTGGGCAATCTACTTCCGTAGTGATACTGACTCGAAAACCCAAGGAGGGGTCGCTACGAGTTGCGTCCAGCTCAACGGCACATAACAACAACAACTTTAAAATACATTCTTTTACTTTTTCAGTTTGGAAGTCAAGTTGTCCTCCTAAACCAGATATTGGCCAGTACCTGTGAAAGAAGAACCTGGTGCCTTGAATAGGCAGCACAACTTTGTGGAACAGGCCTAGGAATCCACTCATTTGATTGTGCCATGGAGAAGACTGGCCAAGCTGGTGACAGTCTCTCCTTCCCTTTAAGTCATCACCTCTGGCCCAAAGCTGAGAACTACGGCAAGAAGCTGCTAGGGAGGCTGCCACTCCTCCTGCCTCCTTCAGTCTGTCTCACTATCTGATCTCCCTCCCCTTCCTGGCTCTCCTACCTGTGCCTCTCCCCACCAAGTCACCTCTGCTTTCCTTTACTTCACTGTCACCTGATACAACTTTTCTACCCATACAAGAGCTAGACATAGACATTTTAGAATTTGAGCTTTTGTTTCTGCTCCCTGATCAATTCACCCACTGCCACCAGGTCTCCATCAAGACCAATGTATACTTAAAAAAAAAAAAGTTATAAATGCAGTGGTCATTGCCCATTTTAAGTGACAATTATGACTACTTTAAAAAGGCCCATAAGGAAAGTTCACAATAAGTGATAAAGATACCTCAGTTAACCTGGTAAAATTTCAGAGTCAAGATCAAGGAGAACTCAGTGGTGAGACCTCTTCCACCATAATAATTACATTTAATACAACTGCATCTATTCAACTAGTTTTTCAAGCTGGGTTTTCAACCCATTGGTAAATCCCAACCAACAAATTTTTTTTAATGAAATAAAACTGAACAAAAAAATTTTGTTTCCATTTTAAATAGATGTGCTTTGTTTTGTATATTCTGAAACCTAAACATTTGTCACATTTTAACAGTTCTGAAATCATGATGACTTCTACCATTGTTGTCAGCCAGGTTGCAGTTGTGACATAATTGTGTGAAAGTCTTCTGTTGACACTTTCTGGTAAAATCAAGAAAGTGTCAGATTTTATGAAATTCAGTATGAGTGTTGTATGTGCGTGTTTGTGCAGACACATGCATATTTGTGTGCATTAAATTAAAAAAGAAAATGTGTTTTTTACATTTCATGATAGAAAAAAGTAAGTTTGACAAATAGTATACTAAGTCATTTTATAAAGTTTATGTGTACACTTACTAAACACTGCTATTCTAATCATACAGATGACCAGTTTCTATTGGTCTTCAGGTAAGTACAATTATACTTCTCTTGTTATTGACTTCAGAGACCTCATCACAATGGTAGTATTTGTCCCTCACTATGTGACCCCTGCAAGTCACCTAACTTCTCAGGGCACAGTCTTCTTATCCATAAAAGAAGGCTGTTGGAGAAGCTTTCTAGTATCAGTTTAAGTTTGTAAAATTCAGGAAGTTGCAGATAAGTATCAAACTCCTCATGTGTCTCTCAGCTTTGCATGACTATGTTTATGAGTCCTGTTATATTCTCCATTTCTCTGCTTCCTTTAACTCCCAAAGAAGACTTCTTCATAATACAGTGTAAAGATAAAATAATGTCAAAAATCAATTTTTAAGTCATGTAGTATTCTTATATGTACTCCTATAAAGCCTGCAATACTTTAAAGTTTTAAACACAATGCAGGAATCACACTAAGGGTAATGCATTTGTTTTTTCACGTGTGACATGTACAGCTCTCATCTCTGATTCAGGTCCTTTTTTTGTCCCACAGTCCTTAACTTTTCTACCCATTTCCGGAATTTACATTTTGGTCCCTCTACTAACAGTTTCTGCTGTGCATGGGGTCGCTATGAGTCGGAAACGACTCGATGGCACTTAACAACAACAACAACAACTAACAGGCACTCACTCACAGCCTGTCCGTGGCCAGAATAACTCACTCTATAGTCCCCAGTTCTTCTTATATACATCTATTCTAGCACACCTCATAGTATATCATTTGTTTGCTTGTCAGTTTCCCCTGTTCAACTGTGAGAGCCTTAGATCCAGACATCTTTCCTCATTTCTTTGTACCTCCAGCCACAGAACAATGCCCAACAGGCTGTGGACGCTACATGTTGGTAGTTGAATAAATGAGTAAGTGAATAAATGTGCTGTATGAGGCCCATTTCCACACAAGGGCACCCATGTACAATGGAACACTCACACACTCAAGCAGACATTCTTCTGAGCACAAACCACAGCTTAGAATTCTAGGTTCCATGACATCAAATGTTTGAACAGGTCCCAACCTCTGAGGACCCAACTTGTTAATTCATTCACTTGTTGAGGACACATCTAAAACTCACTACCATTGAAGACTCATAGTGACCCTATAAGTCAGAGTAGAACTGCCCCATAGGGTTTCCAAGGCTATAATCTTTACGGAAGTAGACTGCCACCACATCTTTCTTCAACAGAGCAACTGGTGGTTCAAACTGCCAACCATTCAATTAGTAGCCAAGCGCTTAACTATTGCACCATCAGAGCTCCTTCTGAGTACACCCCTATTTGTACTCAAACATGTGTTCTTGTGTTCCTCTCCAGCCTTCCATTTCTGCCAAACTATTCCTGTATACAGGCCCAAGCCAAGGGTAACTCACTCACTGCCGTTGAGTAGAATCCGACTCATAGTGACTCCTCCTTGGGTTTCCGAGGTGGTATCACTACAGAAGTAGATTGCCCAGTCTTTCTTTCAAGGACTGGCTGGTGGGTTTGAACCACCAGGCTTCCAGTTAGCAGTCAAATGCCTTAGGTACTACGCTACCAGAGCTCCCAAGCCAAGGATGGTGGGTCAAATTGTCTGTGGCCCTCCTAAAAGCTGCCACTGTGAAGAGGTTAGGTGACAGAAGGAGCTATTTCAGCCTACACCAAGACCAAGGTGGAAACCAACTTCCTACCTGTTCCCAATAGGATCAAGTATGGCCTCTCAGGCATTAAAAGGAGAGGCCTTATCAATGTGGGGCTGCCCAGAGGTGAGTGAGGCCCATCTCTCCACTTCTGCTGATGCACAACTGGTTTAAAGCAACATGACCAAGGCTACCTCTTCTCTAGCCCCTGGATGTCTCTGGAGAATTCAGGTAGTAGGGGTTCGCTATCATAATTGTTTTGCTATATATTTCAGCTAATGTATTACCCTATCCTTCTTTATATGGAGAAAGAAACTGAAACCCACGTCATCTTTACAAGGCCCTGAACAAACATTTAAGGAGTTCTGGTGGCGCAGTGCCTAAGGCATTTGATTGCTAACCAAAAGGTTTGTGGTTCAAACTCACCAGCCACTCTGCAGAAGAAAGATGAGGCAATCTACTTCCATAAAGATGTACAGCCTTGGAATCCCAATGGGGGTTGCTATGAGTCGGAATTGGCTTGAGGGCAGTGGCAGCAAATATTTAGCCAGACTGGGGATGCTTAGGATCTCCTTGTCCGGAGCTGAACTATGGTTGTCATGGACTGAATTGTATCTCCTAAAAAGATATGGTGAAGAGTACCCACAAATATGACCTTGTTTGGAAATAGGATCTCCAAAGATGATATCATTTAAGTTAACACAGGGTCATTCTTGAGTAGGTTGGGTCCTAAACCAATATGAGTGGTGTCCTTATAAAAGAGAAGTGACACAGAGAGAAACTAGCCATATGAAGACAGTGACGGAGATTGGAGTTGTGCTGCCATGAGCTCTGGTGGTACTCCCAGAAGCTGGAAGAGACAAGGAAGGATAGAGTATGGCCTTCAGATAGAGTATGGCCCTTCAGATAGAGTATGGCCCTGCCAACACCCTGAATTTGGATTTCTCACCTCTAGAACTGTAAGAGATGAAAGTTCTGTTGTTTTAAGCCATCCCAGTCTGTGGCACTTTGTTACAGCAGCCCTTGGAAACTAGTACAACAGTCATGAAGAATTAACTGATATTTACCAAGTGCTAAATAACTGCATTGGAAAAGTAAAGAAAGTGAACAAAAGGAACTGAATAAGGAGTGGAGTTCTGCTTGTGGGCCAATGGTAACGTTAATAAGCTCCACCTCCACTTAAATTTTATTCTCTCATCACATGGAATAGGAAATGAAGCCCTAAACAAAACCCTACAAGCATCTAAACTGTTAATTCAACTCTTCCTAAATTTATATTTAATTCTTGTATCTTGGCTTAAGCTTCAATAAATACATACCATTGTCATGAGCTCCATGAAATCCCAACCATGATTTATAATTAATTAATTATAATTAATTCTCTAGGTGGTATCTGTTTTTAACTTACCCTGTAAGCCAAGTTTCAGTGCTCTGGAGTTTGAGGTAGAGTTAATTTTCTTTCCTATTTATTAAACAATTTGAAATAAAAAAATGATGAAAATTATACCATTGGTACAAGACTCTCTGGTGCCAACAGGCCATGGATTAGGTATTATTTGTTTTCTTTGTTTTTTCTTAATCAGTATTGACTTGGTTATCAAGTCCCATATTGAGGTCCCATAGATGTATAGCAGTGGTGTCCACTGCCTTCAAATTTTATTCACAAATTCCTTATACTCAATGTACTCTCAGTAGTACCACTTTAACCCAAAACAAGAATTGGTCAAACTAAATCATAGACCTGGTCTGAGACTTTACCCTCTCTCTCTTCTGCTCACCTGAAGTAGTCTAAATCACCCTTCCTCGAAGCATATCTCACAGTTGTTCAGTGCAGTACAAAGGGGGAACTGTTTTCCCACCCAGCAAACTCATCAACTTGAACCCTGAAGCATGACATCTGAATACCTTACTGTAGGAGCAGCTCAGGACTGCTGAACATGATCATTAACAACCTGCTTACATGTCCAGGGCTGCCTCGGTGTATTTATACACGCACTATGTATTAAACCATCTGCCACTGTGTTCGACCCAGCCTTTCTCCATGGTGGCCAACTGCAAAGGTTACCCCTGAGTGTTAAGAGGCAGGGTATACATTCATTACATTTATCTTTGCCAATTCTCTGGTTTTATTATTGGTCCTTCTGTCCTTAACAATATACCTTTTCAGGTGTTTGTATCCCATATTTGTATAGTCTGAAGTCTAATGAAAATATATTTAATACTCTATGTTAACTCATTTAAAGTTCAATATTAGCCCTTAATTTAAAAAAAAAAAATGGTGTCAAAGAAGGAAAGAATGAACTATGTGTTGTCCATGAAGATATGACATAGCTTGATCGTTGGCATATTGTTTGACATACATTTGTCAGCTTTCAAAATGTTTCTTTAATGCAGTCAAGCATTCACAAGCTAATTTTTTTGGCAGTTCAAACCCACCAGCCACTCCTCAGAAGGAAGGTTGGGCAATCTCTTTCCTTAGAGATACCGCCTTGGAAACCCAAGAAGGGGTTGTTATGAGTCAGATCCAACTCCATGGCAGTGAGTTTGGTTTGGTTTCATAGGCAGGCCCTAAAGATTCAATCCAATTCCCCTCTCTGGAGATGTTAAGAGTCAGCCTGTATGAGGGAATATGAAGCTTCAAATCTTTTGGTCCCATGTCTTGACTAACAGTTGAGTGAATGGAATTTCATCTGATGCCAGGCTACCTCATTATATTTATACACTTATAGAGTAGGCTTTTTGGAGCGAATGAGGAATAATCCTCTGTGGGTTTTCAAATAAAAGCAACTTAGAGAAAGTAGCAAATTTCCCCTCCTTCCTGTCATCTACTTCCAAATAGGTAATCAGCACATTAAGTGACACTATTCCTAATATAAACCCCTGGGATGGTACGCTATTAATTTATGTGTGCTCTAAGGAACAGCATCCACTCCTTACCCAGGTTCTTAATCCAAGGCAAAGCTTTATTCTTTGCCTTCGGTTATTTATTTTCCTCAAGGGTCCTTTCGGAGGGAGTCAGCCAAACTCTAAGTGAATTACTTGGATTTTTGAAAGTCCAAACAATGTACCTTACCTTTTGCAGAGCTATATTTGGTCATTTTTATTAGGTTTATATCGAATGCTAGCTCAAGACACAACCACCGTTTTCTTCTCAGAGGAAGCTTCTCAAATGGCTGCCTCACAAACTCTGTCCTGTGTCATTCTGTTGTTATTCTTCAGAGGCTGACTTGTCTCAAAATTATGATAATGGAAGCTCACCAATCTAAAACGCAAAGGCCTTCTGCGTGTGTGTAGGTGTGTGTGCGTGCACGTGGATGCCCTCCCACTCCAGTGATTTCCCAGTTCTCAGTTGTGCTTACTATTTTTAATAACCATCCCAGCAACAATGTGCGTTCTTTCTTTTGCTGTGGACCCTCTGATTTATGGCACTTGTCAAATTTGCTTTAGCTGATTTTCTTTGGAGAGCCAAAGCACCATGTAAGTTGCACCAAATTCCTATAAAAACAGCTCTACATCAAAGACTGACACAGGATAAGGAAGCCACACCCCAGTGTCCACATACTGCATCTTCCCCTTCTACTGCTTTCAAGCCTCCTTAGAGCACAGCTTCTGCCAGCCAGTGTATGTGAGTACACTGTGTGTTCATTATCTCTGGCTGCTTTCTGAAATGTCATCTGTTTGCCCTCTCCACTTCCAACTGGTCTTTAACCTGTCTTCTGAGTTTCCTGAGACAGATTTTTTACTTTTCTAAAGGATGCCTTTTCAGTACTAATAAAACTTTCATACTTGTCTGCTTAATCACGCCAGCTTTACTGTCCCCTTTTTACTTTTTGTTTTTGGCTCAGAGGTATATGAACCATCTGTGCCTCTAAAACAGTTTGCTTAAATAGCCTCCAGGCAGATTTTATGGGTTTTAAGTTTTTTACTTTAACCTTCAGCCTGCTGTTAGCCATTTTCATCACAGTTTTAAAATCAGCCTCTTTTGGAAATGATTGTCACTATATGTGGTTTTCCACAGCTACTGGAACTGGAACTGCTGGTTCCAGCTGAACTGTCCTGAGGTCACCATTCCCAATCACCTGAGGCAGGTGCAGGGGTGGTCAGCCTTAATGAGGAGCATTTCCCTCTCTATTTGGCATCTTGAATTGTGATCCAAACACCTCTCATTTAGAATATACATGTCCACATCATCCAGTTAATACTCAGGAAGGTATAATCTGAATTACTTACCTGCCTATTTATTTATCACTGCATGTCTACGGAGTTGTCATCATGATCCTTGGCACTAAAATGAGATACCAGGCTGAAACAAAGAATACAAAGAAAGGGAGGAAAATTTCCTTCTTCCTGCCACACCACTGTGTCATGAGAATTGCCCTCTGTTATTGTGCCAATAGATGCTGTTCTGTTTCCACTTTATCATAGTTGCCTAATCTGGGGACCTGAGTGTCAATAAGCATTTCTCCATCGTGGAATTGATCATCACCCAAACTTCCTCTCTGCCCTCACATTAATGTTACAAAGGCTCTATCATCCTCACGATGAATAACAAAACCACCCATCTTCTCCACAACTGGAGGTTAATCTGACCTCTCTGTAGCTCCTTCCATCAAAAAGTAACTTATCCCTTTTATTTTCAATCATCTAACCACATTCATCAGACAATAATCACACCATTCCCTCTCCTACCTTAGTGCATTTTCACTCAATCTTTTCTCTGTTGTCCTTATTGCTTTTCTGATGCATTTGATAATTTAAACACTTAGGCTTTTATTATTATCGTTGTTTTATTATTATTGGTTCTCTATAAAATGCTTTACCTTCAGGAATTGTTGTTGTTGTTGTTGTTTGTCGTCGAGTCGGCCCCGACTCATAGCGA
>NW_006921659.1:6099679-6133461 GCF_000298275.1 Orycteropus afer afer
AAAAAAATAAATAAATAAAAAGATTTACAGCCTTGGAAAATTCTACGGGGCAGTTCTACTCTGTCCTGTAGGGTTGCTATGAGTTGGAATCGACTCATTGGCAGGGAGTTTGGTAACTCCAATGACTGGCATGTGCCTACATGTAGTAGCTGCTCGATAAATATTTGTTAAGTAAATAAATAAATAGGTTAATTAATTAACAACTGTCGAAGTTGCAACCTTCAAGTCTTCTGCTCCTTTGCCCATCTGAACTGATGCATTCAGTCTCAGACTAAATTATAATTCTTTTGAATGTTCCCCTTTTCTTTCTGCTTATCAGACAGTTTTCAGCCACAGAGAGATGAACTTTAATGTGTGGGCAAGTTAACTCTTGATGGGTAGCAGCGACCTCATCACAGACCCAGGCATCTGCCATATCCAATATGGTCCTTGACCAACATCTGCCCGGCCACTTACACTGATGAAACTATATACTAGACTATCTGCTGTTCTAAATTAAGTGCACCATTGTTCCTCTTCATAAATGGGGATCTCTAATAACTAACCACAATCTCTTTGGCTTGGTCTAGTGCAATCTCATGTTCAATAGAATCCAAAATGAATAGAAGCCAGTAGTTTAGTTCTGCTACTAAACCCTACAGCTTATCAATCATACCAATGTTCTAATAATCAGGTTTCTCAAGCCAGCTCGTCTTTCATATAAAAGGTAGTTCATCTAAGGACCCTATAATGAAAAGTAATCACATCTTTCTCTTTCAGTCCACACTTGCATCCCAGGTTCCTTCTTCCACATGACGTCTTCATGAGGTTTCCTTGGTTTTCACTGACCCTCTACAAAACTCATGACTGCTTCATGAGATCACCTTTCCTTCTCTCGAATGGGCATTTGCTGGCACCGACCATCAACCATCACTCTGTCATTCTCTCTCTCTGTCAGCAGTTCCAAGATTTTCATTCTGATAGCTACTCTTCCTCATGCAACCCATGGCTTTAAAGGAAAATGAGCCCGATCCCAATTTCAGAGGGAAATCTGGCTTGGTTCAGCCTAATCAGAACCTTCCATTCCCCTTGCAATAGCCCTGAGCTCAGGCATGCGCATGTGCCTTAAGCATGGACAATGTGGGTGAATTTCAAGACTCTTGCTTAGAATGCTAGGACAAAGGCCTTGTGTTTTTTACTGGATGGAAATAAAGCAGCACGTAGTTTTGATTGCTGCTAGCAGTCATCCCATGACCTCTGGGATCTTGCCTTATGATATGACCAATATAATTGACCACGAACTGCCAAAAGAATGAACACATTAGTCTTAGAAGAAATACAACAAGAACGTTCCTTAGAAGTGAAGATGGCAAGACTTTGGACACATCATCAGGAAAGACTAATTGCTAGAAAAGGACATGAAGCTTGGTAGAGGGTCAGTGGGAATGAAGGAAACCACCAACGACATAGACCGACACAATAACCATAACAGTAGACTCAAACACAGCAATGATCGTGAAGATGGCACAGGACCTGGCAGTGTTTCATTCTGTTCTACATCAGGTCACCATGAGCTGGAGCTGACTCAACAGTAACTAACAACAACTACACAGAAGAACACAAAGACAGAAAGAAATGGAGCCATGATGACAGTGCTGTGCCACTGGATCAACCAACCCCATAGCATACCCAACTCAGGATTCTGCAGTTCCATCAGATAATTGTTTGAACCAGGTTTGAGTTGGGTTTTCTGTTACTTACATATTGGGTCCTAATGGATCCACTGCATAAGTAATCATCAGACTAAGTCTACTCTTAGAATAAAATCAACTTCAGAATAATCCCTTTATCAAAATACAGCCCGTTCAGAGTTACTTTTTCCTTTTCATCATGCCACTTCTATGTGTAGAGCTTGCGAAGGCCTTGTGGATACTGTAGGCCTCCCAGCACAGTGGCTGGGTTCGTGTGAAACTTGCCTTCTAAAACTACTGGTTTGGGGTTAAACCCCATCTGCCATATAGAAAGAAAACCCTTGTGTCGGCAGAACATTTCATCAACAACGTCCATCCTTGTTTCCTTTACTCCCACATCTTGCCAAAAAAAGTCTAAATTGGTTCAACATACTTTTGCTACTGGGAAATGTTTCATAACTACTAATGAATAATTCAGTGAATAATGTATTTTTAGTTTCCTATTGCCAGACACACCCAACTTTGATGGAAATACTGTTGCCTTTGCTTACACTCTAAATTTTCCAAGATCTTAAATAAATTACTTACTTATAGAATTGTCCTATCAACAATGAAAATCAGATCTTGTCACTCACCTTGCTCAATACCCTCCAATAGCTGCCATCACATTTAGAATAAAATCCAAACTATTACCTCTTCAGCCCACATGATCTGGCTTCTAACTACCTTGGCCACTCAGCCCCAGATACTCTTTCTTGATGATGTTCAATAATGCCAAGCCTATTCCTGCCTTAAGACTTCTGTTTGCACTTGATCTTCCTCCTTCTGGACTACTCTGCCACAAGCTCTTCACATGACTGACTCCTGCACTTCATTCTATCTCTACCCACAGGTCACTTCCTCAGAGATAACTTCTGTGATGGCCAGAATCACCAGTCCCCTCACCACCAATCCCCTCACTCTGCTACTCTTCATAGCATTTATCACTACCTGAAAGTATATGTGCACAGTAAAAAACCAACCCAAACCCACTGCTGTTGAGTTGATTCTGACTCATAACAACCCTAGAGGATAGATAGAATAGAACTGCCTCATTGAGTTTCCAAGGCTGTAAATCTCTACAAAAGCAGATTGCCTCATCTTTCTTCCACGAAGTGGCTGGTGGGTTTGAACCACCAACCTTTTGGTTAGCAGCCCAATGCTTTAACCACAGTGCCATCAGAGCTCCTCAAATGTACTGAAGTCCTTCCATATCCATGTGGGATACATTCCGAGACCCTCAGTGGATCCCTTAAACTGCAGATAGTACCAAACCATATATATACTATGTTTTTTCCTATACATGCAGATCTACGGTAAAGTTTAATTTATAAATTAGGCATAGGTAGATATTAACAACAATAACTAATAATAAAATAGAACAACTATTAAGTGAAAAAAGGGTTACTTGAACACAAACACTGTGATACTGCAACAATCTGATAACCGAGACAGCTACTAAGTGACTAACAGGCTGGTAGCAAACACAGTGTGGGTACCCTGAATACGGGAATGATTCACGTCCCTGACAGGATGGATGGCGCAAGATTTCATCATACTACTCATGTGTGTGCAATTTAAAACTTATTGGAATTCTCCATTTAATATTTCTGGACCATGTTTGACAGCACATAACTGAAACCACAGAAAGTGAACCTGTTGACAAGAGAGGACTACTATATACATCCACATATATAGAAAGAGAGACAAGAGATTTTTAACTTGTGTATTATTGCTCTTCCCCACCAGAACATAAACCCCTTTAATGCGGAGAATATATCTTTTTTTCAGTAATGTATCCATTAAACTTAAAACAGTGCCTAGTATATCATGTTTTGTTATTATTGTAGGCTTCTGTGAGGTTGGCCCCAGACTCATGGCATCCCCATGCAAATGGAAGTGCCCAGTCCTGCACTAGCCCATGGTCAGATGTGTATTGGATGCTTCTGAGCCACAGAGTTTTCATTGGCTGATTTTCAGAAGTAGATCACCAGGCTTATCTTCCTAGTCCACCTTAATGTGGAAGCTCTGCTGAAACCTGTTCAGTATCATAGCAACATGCAAGCCTCCGATCACAGACAGCTGGTGGGTGCACATGAGGTGCATGGTCCAGAAATTGAACCTGGGACTCCCTCATGGAAGGGGAGAATTCTACCACTGAACCATCTATGTCCCTTCAGCCCATACTGTTGTTGTTGTTAGTTGCTGTCAAGTCAGCTCTGACACATGGTTATCTTATTATAAGAGAACAAAGCAGGTATAGCAAGGATCGTGAGGCTGGCACAGGACCAGGCAGTGTTTTGTCCTGTTGTACGTAGGTTCGCTGTGAGTCGGAGCCAACTGGACAGCACCTAACAACAACAACACGCCATCCCCACTATCATCAATATGTTTGAGCCCATTATTGCAGCTATTATTTCAATTAATCTCATTGAGGGTTACATATCTTTTTATGTTTTCCTTTTTAATAATAAGTGCATAAATATATAATAGCTTTTTTCTTTTCTTTTTTTTTTTAACCTTCTGAAACAAAGAAAACACAGCAAGAAGGTATTTGTCTCCTGTTGGATAAATCCCCCTTGTCTTCAGCTATTTGCCCCGCTTTATCTCATCTTACTTCTGGGTCTCTGTATCCCTAAATCATTTGACATCAACAACTTAAATAGTTTCAACTTATCAAACATACAATCCTACCAGATGATCACAGGAAATATCAGGGTCTCCAGAGATTCTCCTTGTAACAAAGAGTTGGATGTGCAGTCATAGTTTTCGCCATATTTTACACAATGTGTAATCATTGCTATCAAAACAGGTTACAAGATACCATATCATCTACTGCATCTACATAGAAATCAGCGCTGTTATCATGTAATATTTGGCAAAGACCAATAAAGCTGATTAGCAGTCATCATGTTTCAACATTTCTTGTTACTATTACTCACTGAACCCCCAAAATATACTTATTAGGGTAAGATCCCACTCTCGATGTTATCTTGCAAATCCAGAAAAGTAAACACTAAGAAAATTTAAATTTGTATGAAAAAAATCAGATACAAAATATTTTATACCTGCTCCTCACTTATCCGCATGGCTAGGTTCCAAAGACCTGGTCATTAGGTGGGGTTTGAACCGCCAGCTTTCTGGTTAGTAGTCAATGCCTTAGGTACTACACCACCAGAGCTCCCGTGAAAATTAGCATTTTGCAAAAATGGAGGATTTTGTTTCTGTTTTCAGGCAATTCATCTGTCTTATTTTTTTAGAGAATATGATCATAGAAATAATAACAGCTAAGATTTACTGATGTACTCATCACTATCACCAGTCCAGTTACGGATTATTTCTCTGTAGAGAAAGAGGCTTGGAGGAGACAAAGTTGGATAAAGTGAGGCTGTGTGACTGAAGGAAGGGCCCATGGCTTAACCACTTCACTTTCCTCCTACGTTGAGTCAGAGCCTCCCTTGCTGAGACACCTCCAGGGCACCATTCTGACCCTTGCAAGTTCTATATAAAGATCCAAGAGCCTGCTCTGTCCTCCAGCATGGCGAGTCACTGAGGCTCAGGGCTTCCCACTGAGTACTGGGAGCCTAGCCCACCAATGGGCCCCACTGAGGCAGAGGCTGCAGGCCCGTTTAGACTCACCTTAGGATGTCATTAAACTTACAGGCATTTATTCTAAACACACTCTCCAATGCTGGTTTCCTCCCTTCCTGCTCCAAAGCAATTTTGAGCAGCAGGGCCACCGGCCCAGAACCCAGAACACTGCTGGCTCGGTGCTGCTTGCGCGTCCGGGCCAGATGCCAGGGCCACAGAGGAGGCTGGGCCAGTGCCGCAGCTGGGTGCAACGTCCCCACTGGGGCAGGGACGGGACAGGGTGGCCCACCTTCCCAGAGGCCGCCAGGAAACCCTCCTCAAGGGAGGAGATGTTCACGAGCCCGTGCACCATGCCCACTGCCTAGTTAATGAACAAAATCGTTGGATGATAGATTTTTTTTACTATTGTCATAAATGTGAAATGTCAAGTAACAAGATAGTTGATAAGTGAGTACTAAATGTATTTATGGCACAAATTCTACTATCATTATGGAAAAGTAATCATTTCAAAATCAAGGCAGTTTTTTTCTCCATAATCAAAAGTGATTAAATACTTTTAAATACATCTCAACATATTTATGAAGGAATTCTCCTACATGCTTCCAAAGCTTTCTCATAAATCAGTATAATGTTTCCAAAGCACATTTGGAAGTGAAAAATGCATATCTACTAACTATATTTTCCTCTATTAGAAGATGAATTAAACAGAAAATACATTAATGTCTAAATTTATAATAGGAGTGGTTAGCCCTTAACCATAGCAAACTAATGAGGAATATTTTACCGTCAGAGGATTAATCAGCGCTTTCCCAAACTAAGCAATTTAACATTTCCAGAATTTAATCATGGGTGGATTTTATTTCCCTATTTACTTTTTTTCATTGTGGGGATGACGTAGAAAGACAGTACATGTTAGAATAAATAAAATTCTTGAGCTTTATCTTGTCACTTTAAAGAAATATTATTTTTTAAAATATATACTCCACAGTTTAGAAATAGTCCTTACAGAAGCAACACTTCTAAGGATATGTCATCTTTGGGCCAAATTCAGCTTTCAAACATTGAGCAAACATCAGTACAGATGTACTGCACCTAAGAGCCTAAATCTGACTCACCTTCTGTTAGACATGAGACAACATACATTCTGGGAGGCTGTGATTACTAGACATTGACATCCATCCTCGGCCATTGATTATCTCTATCTTTGTTAAAGACTACAGGAGTTTCATTTAACTAGAGTGTTCAGTAAATTGCAGCAGAGTTCAAGCATCTTTTACAGATTCATTAAGCCATTGATTTGCCTTCTAGTGCCTGCAGTAGTGCCCAACTCTGGCCCACAGCCTGTGTTTACAGAGAATGCAATAAACTGACGTTTGTAACCTCCAAAGGCAGTCTGTCAGTAGACATTAGATTCCAGTGTGTGCACAGCCACCCTAAGAGTGGATTGTAACGTAGGAAATTTCCCAGTCTCAGTCAAAACTGCTGGAGCAGAAATTAAATGGTCATCGGCAACAAGATTTTCTTGATTCCATCCTAATCGTGACAATATGAACAGGGAGCAAAAGAGTCTAAGGAACAAAGAATTCCACATGGCTTGCCCAGTGCAGGTTTTTACTTATGTGCATGAAGGCTATCCAGAGGTATTGCAATTTGGGAAAATGAAAATAAATCATGGCATGCAGAGGATTTGCATCTCCTGAGTATGGCTTGTTGAGTGTACTAGGTTTTGTGACCAGAGTTTGCAAACACAGATGAAAGAATTCTAGAGTCAAACTATTACATTAAAATATCTCAAAGCAAGCCACTTGCCCTGTCTTATTCAGATATTTAACATTTTCAACAAACCATATGAATTTAGAGAGCAAAATTACAGTCCCAGGAAAATGCACAATCGTTCTCTCTTGGACAGTGCACTAAGTACTCATAGAACCTTCTCCTCCCCTGGTCTTCAAAGTTTCTTGACACCTTCCTTTTTAAATCAGACACAGAGTAACTCTGTGCTGGATGCAGCTTATGATAGGAGAAGCACACCAAAAAGCCCTCTAGCATTCTTTAAATGCTCATTCTTCAGATGAACCTGGACACTGTTAGCAAGAAGAGAAACTTGGCAATGCAAGTGACTGGATCGATAAGTAGAACGTACATCCCAAATAAATAGATTAAATAGATTCCTTCCTGATCGTTTATTTCCCTGAACTGCCCACTGCCCAAACAGACAGCCGGACAATGAACTCAGAGCACGCACATTCATCACTCTGCAACAGCAGCCACCAGAACACGATGTGGCTGATGCAATCTGACACCGTGGTTAATGTTAAAAGGGAGCGTGCCTTTTAGATGGATTGGATAATTACCGGCAGTTCAGACGAGAAAAACTTGATTTAAGTGTAAAGCATTAGCTATCACCAGAAGGATGTCCAGAGATTTACTGTGTGTGAAAATTAACATTCAAGTATATACATCAATAGCCCTGTGTATTGATCTCCATGTAACCAGGGCTATGAAAAATCCCCACTTTTCTTTCTGTTCACTGTAGAGAAATGTTGAATACGGGTTGGGGTTTGAAGTTGTTTGGGGTTTAGTCCATCTATTCATGTGTAATCTAAAATATCTAATGTTATTTAGAATTTGAAGTCCCTTCTAGGTAATAGGCTAAAACTATTCCTCCACTCCCCTCACAATCTCCCAAACTATAGTCCATTAGAAACAGAAGGAGCTGCTATTCCTTTCTCTAAGGACAAACTCACTTGCTCCCTCTATTCATGCTCCAGATTTCTCCACAGCCTGGCAATCACTGTAAACTGACCTTCACTATACTTCATTGGCCAGAATCTTCCTGCTTCACAACCACCCCAGATGTGTTTCAAAGGAGTAACACTTTATCCCTCCTCTTCTATTGGTTTTCACAAGTTCTCATTTGCAGCACCTCATCAATATTCCATTCCACATTTCAAAATACCAGAGAACAAGAAAACAGTTGGATTTGTTGTTCTTACTCAGAGTTTGCTGAAGACACCTCTGTTTGCTGTGACCAACAGGGAACTCAGCCCCTGGCCTGCAGACTAAAGTCCTGGGAGCAAATGGCCACCCTATGTGAAAGACAGTGGGTGGGCTTATAGCACAGTTCCAATGGACTCTGCAGAGCCAAGGCAATCATTCTACAGGCCAGGTGCAGACAGATCAACCCCAACAGGCTCACTACATCCATAGAAAGAAGACAAATCCACAGAAGAACACTGGTGCTCTCTGGGAGCACTTACTTGTGGACCAAGGATATTTTCAAGCAACGAGTAAAAACAGGCTTGTGGCCTGAGCTTCAGACAGTCAGGAAACATTAATTGCAAGTAATTTCTTAATGTTCTTCTCCAAACCTTCATGAGTGATAGTCATTTCAGAAATTAAATCTTGCAGGTGTTTAAAGAGAAAAAAGCAGACAGGTTAATCACTGGATTAACAGGGCAATTGTAACACATTTCTTCTGCACTGCTAGGTTCTATAATTAAGTCTGAACTGAGATATCTTTCCCAGGATAGATGCAAGATTAGTAAAAAAAAGACCAATAGTCTATGTCTAAGTAAAATGTGATTCCAACAGTTACGGCGATACATGTTAATATGCAACAGGTTCTTCCAAAAGAGTTCTCTTCTAGGAAATCTTTATACATGCTATGCATCCAAGGATATAGTTTGAAAGTAAAAGAAATGTTTTTCTTCTCAATGAATATTTGTCTCATCATTAAGATAATTGTTAGGATATCTTAACGGCACCATTTAAAAATGTTTTTATCTAAATAATTTTTTATTTTTAATGTGTCCATCTCTTCTCCATCTAGGTTTCTTCAATATTTCTATCTACTCTTGTTTCAAATTATAGAAAAACTAGAACAAGGAGGCAAAAAATTGGTGTCCTTAGGAATTTGTGTCTGTTACTAAATAATCGTCAAGTACACTTATGAACTTGAAATCTGAACAAGGAAACAAAACATAATCATCCTTTACCTGCCTTCACCATTTGTCCTGAGGTTTGGTTTCCTGCTTGGTTTTTTGGACATTAGTTTAGACAACAGGATATTTTCCATGCAAAAAGAAAAAGATCATTTAGAAAAATAATAATAGATCTTTGGAAGTAGCCACTATTTGTGGTCTTATTTGTTTCTCTCATTTTTAGAGAGATAATGGCTACAAGGCATTTCTCCCTTAGGAAAGAATATTTGTAAGTGTCTGCTATTGTGCAAATGTAGAACTAGTATTAACATGTTGTACTAAACGTTTCAGCATCTTTTCAAAACCACTAAGAAGTTTCTGTGACTTTCCAACCCCTAGGCGAACCACTGGGCTAGAAATCTCGAGTTCTTCTTTGCTTGTGGCCTCAAAAAGGGGTTGGGAAAAGAGTGAGTCCCATGAAAAGTCACTATCTAGCGCATTAAGTAATGAGATTGACAGCCCATTGTTCATCCAAAATCCATAGGCTAAAAAGCATATAATTACTTTTGTTATCCATAAGTTTCTAAAACTTTTGAATAGCTTTTGAGCCAGCAACTGAGCCTTTAGGGGATACGGATTCCACATAATATAATTATGAATTAACACTATTCACTTCCTAGAGCCAACATCCTGAATGTGTAAGCAAGTAGTTAGATTCCTTAACTGGATACAGCTGTGATTCACGGCCCCTACAGCAAAGTGTTTAGTAGAAGCACTTTGAAGGAAGCCTATATACTTGCAGCAATCCAAACAACTCTTCAAATAAAATTTTCAATTCAGCTCAAAAATATAACCTCCATGCTGTAAATGGTTAACTTGGCTTCAATCCACCCCACCTAACTTCATGGAGCCAGGGTTTATGAGAGACTTATGTGACATTTTTAACCTAACCATTCACTCAATGAACAGAGACCCAAAGAGGAAGGATGGTTTGATAAACAAATGAAATTTAGCCAGTTTTCAGTAGGCCTTCATTTTGGGATGTGGGCTATTTTTGTCCTTGTTTTCAGCAGCAGATCAGTTCCTGCCTCTATACCCAAGCCTCTGAGAAGAGGCTAGCAGGGGAACCACAAGCACAGCTGCCCAATTTACATCCACAAATGCAGGTGTTGCTCAGACACAAAACAGAGGTCAGCGGAATACTGCTTCTAATTAGCTACCTTTTCTAGTAGGATTTTTTCTTTGTAAAGTTATGCATGTAATTTGGATTCAACTTGGAAACTGTTTTTAGATCCCAGTATGCTATCTAGCAACAAACAGGGCTGTCATTATAAAGCAAAATTTATAGCATGGTTAATTTTATATGTTTTTTTTTTTTTAAATCTACAGTATACCTAAGGCAAAATTCTGTTCTGCGCACACATTATTCACTGTTTTCCATCCACTTCTCAATATTTAAAAGTGTAGAGTTTTGTCAGAAAAAAAAAATGTTCTGTGTAGGAACAGGGAGAATTTTGCCTTTTTCTAAGATTAGGAAAGTCCACAATCTTAATGAGGACTAAAATCAGTAAGAGGCTGTTAAATGTTACAAGAAGAGAAGTATCTATTTGCTATTGTCTTCAGTGGGGAACACCCTGGGGCTCAGAACAGCAGTTCTTAGAAATGGCAGGATGGAGACTGGTATCTAATAGAATCCATTAGGAAACCCAAGCCCTAAATGAAATGACCACAAAATCCTATCAGTTAACAGAAATGCAGCAGCTGTACATGTTTATTGTAATGCAATATAATATTGATGCAGAGATAACACTTTTAGAATTTAAAAACAAAAAGAAGAAGAAGAATCCAGCAGGTGATGTGACCAGTTTATTTCTCTATTTGAAAAATGAGAGCTTTGGCAGAGCTTTGGAATACATAAGCACGAAGATTGCAGAGAAGACAGGTATTGTATATACTCTGATGGGCCACTGGGATCAGTAAGCAATGTCACTGGCTAAACATCAGACCACTGCAACTCCCAGGTTTGGCAAAATGATGGAAGACCTACCCCCAATATCTCCATGTGGGAAGCGGTCCTCCTCCCACTGCTGATTCTACCTACTATAAATATTCCAAACACTATTTCTTATCCTGGATCCCAGTTATCTACTTTTCAAAAATGTATCCTAAGGGAGTTTAAATTCAGTTTGACCTTTAACTTTATAACAATGTAACAAATGCAAATCATGTAATCCTGAAATGCTAATCATAGGCTCACTGCATTGCTTCCAAGTCTTACTAAAGTAAAATGGCTTTGCAACGTGTATCATGTATCATCAGGATTTTAACAAATGCATCTTGCTTGATTTTATTCACTACAGGCAGCCCTCAAGGTTCAGACCCATAAGCCTTCAGAATTATAGAACTAAAACTCCTGTTCTATAGCCACGGTATGGAATGGAATGCCGAGTATTTTGTTGTGGTAAGTAGGGCTTTGAAGAAGAAAGCACTGGGTTCACTCCTGTAATTGTTACCCCAGTGCTCAGAATTTAAACGGGAGACCGGGGGTCTTGGAGATCATTTTAATCCTCCCATGTTAAAGCAAACGTGTCTCCCTTGCGTTGCTGTTTCCGCCCTTCTCCCCAGCCTTACTGCCCCTCCCAAGGGAAAGTGAACTTGATTGTTGACTGTTGCAAAAGAATTCCAAACTCCTTGCTTGCCTCTCCGTTCTAGTGAAGATTATGAGCCTAATTCTTAGAGACTGCTACTAAAATTCCACCCCGCTGAATTCTGCAGCCTAATTCTTTCGACATTATGTTGTTTGGCAGAATGATGTGACCCAAATCTGCAGGAGATAATTTGTTGCAACAGTGCTTCTTGCAAGGCAGTGGGCCCATGATCAGCATTTTAAAATTGCAAATATCAGACTTTTTAAAATAATAATAATAATAATTGTTTGCTTCAAGTAAGGGCAAATTTTGATTTTGTATGATAGAAATGGGAATGCTTAGCAAAATGTAGATGATTTTACTAATTAAGGAAGCTTTACAGACCAATGGAAAATAATCAAGGACCCTTAGCAATTAATAATCAAGGACTAGTAATTGGTGGCATAATGCTATAGCAGTTCTTTAAGGATTGAAAAATTAGTTTTGTGTGTCTGTATGTTTGTGATTATAAAACCATCATGCATTCCATTCCCCGTTAATGGTGGTTAATAACCTTCTAAATGGACATTTTCAGACCTGAGATGTCTTTTTTTTTGGGGGGGGGGGACCTCCAACTAAGGCTGTCTGTGTTCATCCACCATGCTTCTCACATATGGTTGGCTGTATGCGTAACCTTGGTTCATACAGTCATTGTTACACCTTTTCTTAAAATCAACCGATTTTAACATGACTAAAGAGCTCTGGTAGTGTAGTGCCTGAGGCATTTGACTGCTAACCAGAAGGCTGGCAGTTCAAACCCACCAGCCGCTCCACAGAAGGAAGACTGGGCAATCTACTTCATGATTTACCTTCAAGATTTACCACCTCAGAAAGCCAAAGGGGGTTGCTCATAGCAACTCATAGTCAGAATGGACTCAATGGCAGTGAGTCTGGTTTTTTTTTTCTTGGTATAAGGTGTTGAGAGACTCTTGACTAGAATTTGGGGTCAGATTTTGGGAAGAGCAAGAGTAATATTCCCATTGGAAACAAATATTAAATTGAGGGGACTAAAGCTTTCTGGCCATGCTCATACGGCTAGTTTCTTGTCCTTTATAAGCAATCTCTACCAGTTATCTTTCATGTACTCTAGTCTGTGCACTTTACTGCTGGAGAGACACTGTTGCTTAGGGTACCAGCTGTGATCACTGTGTCCTCACCAGATTCATTCACCCTCTCAGAATGCAAACACCAAGCCAAGAGAAATTGAAGAACAGTTTACACATCAGAAAGGGCATGCTTCTTCCAAAAGGTTAAGTACGACAGAGAAAGAGAATAGACAAAAGAGTGTAAAACTAAAAGGTGTGCCGTGTTTTCAGTTAGAAGCTAAAAGACACGTGCGCACGTGTTTGGTGAGGCCTGCATAGGCTGCCTCTCTACAGTGCTCTTACCTTGTTTCGCTTGAAGTAGGCTCGTCGACAGGCTGCAAAGCACTTCTCGCTGCAGAAGCTTTTCACCTCACTTCCCATACTCAGGGAATAGCGCTTGATTCCCACTTTCTGGCACCAGGCACACATTATTTGTACATTTGACACATCATCTTCTATAATAAAAGTATAAGAAAAATGTTCATATCAGAAGCAAACATCCCTTCAAACTTAGACACACTCTGAACCTGACAGATGCTACTGAGATCTTATTTTAATTTCTGTACCTTACTACTTTCTGACCCAATAGGAGAGCCAGCTCTTGAGGGGGATGGCTCAGTGCTTTCTCTCTCTCTCTCTCTCTCTCTCTCTCTTTTATTTATTTTGTTTGAGAAAGGGGGCTCCTAAGTTTTCAAAGGAGATCATTTATTTAAAAACCAGAGCATGGCTGCAGGGCCATGGGGATTCATAGTGCTTCTTAACTTGGTTACAATACTCAATTGCTGGTGAAACCAGTCCCAAGACTAACGAAGCTTGTAAAATGATCTGTTTCTTCAAGGGTCCTGCTGAAAGCCTACAAGATCTAAATTGGGTAGGCCATTCAGTGTTACCCTATGAATCTGATGATGCTAGTGGGATGCTCGGCAGCCCAGAGTTGGGATCGATCATGACATATGCCCTATAATTGTTGAATGATATGGGGTGTTGGTTACTTTTGCGATACAACAATCCCAAAGTAATGTGTTTAGTCCAAGAAGGAAAGACCTAAGTGGCCCGATTCTGGTGATGGAAAGGGATGAGTCAGGCTCACTAGGTAGTCTCCTATGTGATGGCCTTCCTGCACTGGTCTCCTTAGGGAAGCACAGGTCTGATTTAAAATCTCCTCTATGTGGTATGGCTTGTGGTCCCAGGATGAAGGGATGGTAATGAGGGTCTCAGCCATGAGATCTGAGGTCATATGGCTGCCCAGATCATTCTCAGCCAGACTGGTGATCTTCCCAACTTCTCTAAGACCCATCACTCATGCCATGCGGATACTCAGAGTGATTCTAGGTTATATGAAAATATGTTCAGTATTTAAAATTCTGTATTTCTTTTCCTTTGTATGAGAAGAAAACCAGACTTAACTCCACAAAAAGCTCATGTTATCATAAGTATTACTATTTAAACAAAAGGAGCTCAGTGCCTAAAGCATTTGACTGCTAACCGGAAGATTGGCAGTTCAAATCCACCAGCCACTCCATTGAAGGAAGACTGGGCAATCTACTTGCATAGAGACACCAGCTTGAAAGCCCAAAGGGGGTTGCTATGAGTCGGAACTGACTCAATGGCAGTTAGTTTGGTTTTGAAAACAAAAGTTGGCTTTTAAAGTGAGTCAATTAATGAAACATATTGAGTAAACTATAGTGCTGACGGTTAGCAGGATATGAAAAAATTGTAATGGTGATATTCGAATGACTAAAGTGTGGAAAACACTGAACCACTGGTCACTGAAGGGCCAGGGATGAGAAGGAGACTTAAAGTAGAAACCTAAGACATACTTCCTTGCTGCTTCCTAGGGGCTTTTGCTGTATGTTGAATTTTCTCTGTCCTTCCAATTGACAATGTGTGTGCCTGACTGATTACCACTGTTAGCCACATCTCTTCCTTTATGATTTTATTTGTTTGTTACTAACCCAGACTCATGCTCCATATATGAATGGTAATCACAAAATCCCTAACAAGCTCTGGTATAGTGTTGTCTGATTTCTGAATAAAATCCCCCAAAGACTAATTGCTAAGCAAGGTCTGGTCCATGAGTTGTTGACATATTCATGGTTCATAGAGTCTGTCATGCAATCATTCCATTTCCACAGGAAAGATTTCGTTTGAGGCACTGTGGTCATCAGCCTGCAAAATTAGAAGCAAACTAATTTGTAGTGCAGTGATACAGCTCCATGAGTATCATCACTCAGAATTGTATGCAGGATTTTATTTACCTTAATAGAATAAATACTGTCATTTTGATGTTCTATATTTTATTTCACAAATAACATACTGTGATTTATTGTTAGTTATCAAATGAGACAGTGTAAAAATGACCTTTCATTTTAATCAAACATGTTTTTTGAAAACATAACTTTCCTTAGGTGGAGTATGCATTCAAATTTCATATAATTATGCATTTTATAATTTCTCTATTCAAAGAAAGCTTTTATTTCTATTTCATATGGTTCTTAACACAGCACTTATCTATATACAGACATTTTACAGAGCATGAAGAATTAACAAACCTGTATAATTTGCTTAGACTATGGAGAAATTTTTATAATTAGAATTAGAAACAGTATATCTTTTTAATAACCATCTATGATTACTACATTAATTAACAATAGTAATAGTTTCTATTTTTCCCAATTGGTAAACTGCCTTAAAATCTTAAATTTGTGAGATGGGAGCTAATACAGCAGAGCTCTCACAAACGATCCATTGGCAATAAGATTCTGGTGAAATCTACAAGGAAAAACATTTTCACGGGGGAAATCACTTGGCCTCACAGTGCAGTGGGGGACCCTACTTCCTGAGGAGCCACTTCAGAGCATGCTTTGGGGCCCCTTCATTGTTTCTTTGTTAAATATGCTGGTTTGGGAAACAAATCATAAGATTTTTAAGTTCTAGATCTTTAACTATCATGGGCGAAAACTGAGCCCAGAAAGGATACAGAGCAAAAGCTAGGACACAGCTGGACACCTCTCCTGCTGCTCTGAACTACAGGGACTGCATGGGGGCGGGGGAGGGAGGCAGCCAGCTCCAAGGACTTTCCCAAGCTTGACTCCATCAGCATCAGACAGACTCACTGGACATTTTTAAAGGAGAAGCAAGAATACATTCTTAAATAGACCTGACAAATAACCAAAAAAGTAGAATTTTAAAGCAGATTATTTTAATAAGTCATTCTTACTACAAAGTCACAATCTGGGAAGATGAGACAAAAGAAATTGTGCACTTTTGTGTCTGGCAGTTGGAAAATGCTGGGAATGGTGGTTGGCATCTGTCTTGTTAAATAATTCAGCATTTCCATCCGTTTTTCATAAAATTCCATTTAGTAAAGGCAAATAACCTTGGAAAACTTCCATTCGATTTTTCCTTTTCTGTCATCAAACTGTTAGCAATAGTTCATGATCCAAAGTTCATGATCCAAAGAAGGGTCTGATAAGTGGATTATCCCAAAAATCCAAGAAAATATTTTCAGATATCTCAGTATCTCAGTCTTATGAAAGTCATTTATAGTCATATTGTATTTAAGAAACTAAGAAAGAACTGCAATTAAAAAACCAAAAACCAAACTCACTGCCATCCAGTTGGTCCCGACTCACAGCAACCCCTCCTTGGTTTTCCGAGGCGGTATCTCTACGGAAAGTAGATTGTCCAGTCTTCCTTCTGAGGAGTGGCTGGTGGGTTTAAACCATCAGCCTTCTGGTTAGCAGTCAAGTGCCTTAGGCACTATGCCACCAGAACTGTGATTATCTAAGTTAATTTTGGCAGCCAAAACATAGCTGAAAATTCTCTCACCAGCCATGAAACAGTGTCCCCATCTTAAACAGTAAGACCATACCCCTAGAGAAATGCACCTTTCTTAAGTGCTTATAGCCAAAGGAATAGGTTTGTTTCACCAACCACATCTTATTCTGCCTGAAACCTGGGAGTGACATCCATGATTTACTTTGGTCAAATAGAAGACACAAATGTGTTAGCTTTCCTAATTTTATCTGCTTAAAATATTTTTAATGTTAGTATTTTAAAAACATATTTCTTTAAACTAGAAAAAAATCTAGAGTTCTCATCTCATATTTAGGCTAATAGTTTGTGCCTTTAAAGACTAGAGGCTACTTCAAAGACAATTCACATAATATCTTTTTCCTTGCAACCATTAGCCTGTATATTTTTCATAATGAACAATGAAACAACAAACACAAAATGTTTATAGCATTAAATCACATTCCCAAAGAGAACAGTTTGTTTAACATGATAACATTTTCATATGATAATATCATATAAATATGTATCAGTCAAAATATGCATGTTTCAGTTGATCATGAAAAGTTTGTACCACCTCTTTAGAATTTAATTAAACAGAATGTCTGAGGGCATTTTCTTTCCTGTCTACTGTTCAAAGAGCTATAGAACATTTTCTACTTTAAATCCCAGCAGGGGAAATTCAGATTAATTACTCTGAGATGAAATCAAAATTGTATTTATTTATTATAGTGCACAGAAGTATGAGATCAAGCATTTCTGGAATGTCTTGCTGTAGTTGTTTAAGAAATTACCTTATCCAGTGACTTAAAAATAAGGATGGTTATTGGTCAGTGATCATCTATGGGTGTTTAGATTGGCTAAGAACATATATATTAGCTTACCTGACCAGAGCTCAAAGAAAATCAGGAAGGCCTTAATGAACCCCAAACAATTAAACTGTAGATTTACCATCCTTTGTAACCTTCATAGGAGCCCATTACTGAGGGAAAATTCTGAAAGTAGCTGCTGATGTCTATCTCCTCCAACAGTTCCTAGAATGCACATATCCAGATAATCATTTGAGAACTGAATTACATTTTAGCAATTTGCCAGGCAGTCTGAGGTGAGTCCTATGTATTCCCCACACTATAAAATGAAGATATGGGCAGCGCTCTTTCAATCTATTTGTTGGAGCATTTAAGAATGGAATGAAATTATACCTAGAAGGCAGTCAAGAAACTAAGGTTAAAGTTTGCTTTCTTTGCAGCCCTTGGAATTATTCAATTTGAAAGACTTTAGGGCAGTCCACTTTAAAAGTCTATATAGTCTTCCAGAAGCACCTGTACAATTCCCTGTGTTCTAGAAGTAAACATACAAGAAAACCTAGACCACTGAGCCAAAATGAAAATAATCATAGATAGCCATTAATCAGTATTTAGTAGGTTCCAGGCACAGTGCAAAATTCTTTAAATCCATCATTTAATTAATCTTAATGACCACTCTCAATACAGTAACTATCATTATCTCCATCATGCAGATGAAGAAATTGAGGTTTGGAGGTTAAGTAACTTGCTTCAAATCACACAGCAAGTACATTCACAAAGCCCGGCTAAAGTCAGTGCCACGTGACTCAAGAGCAGAAGCTTTCACTAGTACATGTTAGCGACCCTAGCCTTTCTAAAACTGAGTGCAATTACATACCATTCACAAAGACTTCTCTCAAAAAAAAGAAAAAGAAAAACCATCACAAATTCTGCCACTTACACAGCACACTGCTCGTGACATGGTAACAGACAAAATGGAATAAAAAATATCAAAAGTCCTTGAGGAGACAGCTGAAGTGTTAATCAATATTTGTTGATTGATTAAAAAAAAAAAAAAAAAAAAAGTTAAAGGCCTGCAGAACAAGTCCTTAATTTCATATGACTATGGAAAGCAGATTTGATACAAACATCCCGCCTGAACAACTTAAACATTAAATGGTAAGACAGACCAATTATATTTGGATCCCAGAAAGCAGTTATTTTACCCATAGAGAAGCAATGCTCTGGCCACCCTTGTCTCTGTAAGGAAGGGAGATCACAGTAGGGCATAAATAACATGGCCTTCCATGTGGGTGAAGTGGGGAACCACCTAATCTGTAATTTCAAGTATGCCAGTAAGATATCCTAGCTTCACAAAATAATCTCTCAGCTCCTCACTAATAGATTAAATTCTACCATTAGAGGGTAATTTCTTTGGTGAAATTTTCCTTATATCCCATGAAAATACAAATGCCCTGAAAGCAATAAGGTTCAATACATATTTGCAGAGTCATAAGATATATCTTTCTGGCATTCTCTGCTTTCAGCCAAGACTCATTTGACATCAGCAATGATACCCCTTGTCCAATATCCTCTCTTGAATCTGGCTTGAATTTCTGGCGTTTCCCTACCAACGTACTGCTGCAAACATCTGTTAATTAACTTCAGCAAAATTTTACTTGTGTGTAATATTAATGGTACCATTTGATAACTGCCATATTCTGTTGGATCACCTTTCCTTGGAATGGGCACAAATATGGATGGATCTCTTCCAGTTCTTGGCATAGATGAGTGAGTGCTTCCAGCATTGCATCCGTTTGTTGAAACATCTCATTTGATATTCTGTCAATTCCTGAGCCTTGTTTCTCCCCAGTGTCTTCAGTGCAGCTTGGACTTCTTCCTTCAATACCACCACTTCTTGATTGCATGCTGCTTCCTGAAATGGCTGAAAGTCTACCAATATTTTTTGGTACAGTGACTCTGCATATTTCTTTCAATGCTTCCTGAATCTTTCAATATTTTGTCCAAAGAATCCTTCAATATTGCAACTTGTGGCTTGAATGTTTTATTCAGTTCTTTAAGCCTGAGAAATGCCAAGTATGCTCTTCCCTATTGGTTTTCTAACTCCAGGTATTTTTTCTTTCCATTACTTTCATTGTCTTCTCAAGCCACCCTTTGAAATCTTCTGTTCAGTTCTTTTACATTATCATTTCTTCCATTCACTTTAGCTACTCTACATTCAAGAGCAAGTTTCAGAGTCTCTTCTGACATCATTTTGATCTTTTCTTACTTTCCTGTCTTTTTAATGAGCTTTTGCTTTCTTCATGTGTGATGTCCTTCCACGATTCATCTGTTCTTTGGTCATTAGTGTTCAATGCAGCAAGTCTATTCTTCAGATGTCTCTAAATTCAGGTGGGAGATACTCAAGGTTTGTACTTTGGCTCTTATGGTCTTGTTTTAATTTTTTTCAGCCTTAACTTGAACTTACATATGAGCAATAATGGCCTGGTTGACAGTCAGTCTTGTTCTGACTGATAGTTTTGAGCTTCTCCATTGTCTCTTTCCACAAATTAGTCCATTTGATTCCTGTGTATTCAATCTGGCAGGGTCCACGTGTATAGCTGCTGTTCTTGGTGTTGATAAAAACTATTTCCGATGAGTAAGTTGCTAGTCTTGCAGAATTCTATCATGTGATCTCTGGCACCATTTCTATCACCAAGACCATATTTTCCAGCTACCATTTATCTCTTATGTCCATCTTATCTGTCTCTTACTATGTTTATGTCTAGCCCTGGACACATATATAACTATAGCAACCTGAGAGCAGCCAAGTGAAGGCAGATGGACAGGAAAACAAAACAAAACACGGTGGTCCCACTGTAGCACACTGTCAAATCAATTATTTTCAGAGCACCTTTTAGATACGACTATAAAGCACAGTAGAAGTTAAAGATGTGGGCGACATGCAATATAGCTAAGGATTTCTAGAGGAGAAAAGCAACAAGCAGATCCACTTACTTTGACAGTCTCAAAGGGGTGACTATTTGTTTAAACAAATGAGGTAATGAATGCACACTGCTTTATAAACCTAAGTGACAAGTATTTGAATGACAGTGAGTTGGAGTCCAGAAAGATGGAGACAGAGGACATTGGCAAAACTGCTAACACTGCCCCTTTAGTTGTATGACACGCACAAGTCACTCACAGGGATATTAATGCCTGTCCTAACTATAGCTGTGGTGAGGCTCCAATGAATGTATGCACATTATATATGCAAATGTGCCTTCCTTAGAATTACTGGCAATTAGAGCCACAAGAAAAGGCTAGGTGTCAGCTGTGCACAATCTAGAGAGGGCGATGACCAGGCAGCAGCCTCTTCAATCACACCCTCTCCCACGATGACATCTGTATAACTACTATCTTTGAATACAAAGAACAACTCAGTAATTGGTTAAATTTCACTAACTCAGGCTATTGAAGAGTAAAGCCATAAGATTTAATAAAAGCCTCACAGTTATTCTTTTTAGGAATTACTTAATTTGAATTAGTAGTTGACAAGGTGTTGCCAAATATCTCTCTGTACTGCCAGATATTCAGTAATTAATAGATGGGAATTCTTTGTAATTATTACATTAATATCCACATATGGGCAAATCTTTCTTAGTGGCTCAGAATTTACTCTTCTAAAACATGTCACAGTAAAAATTAAAAATATTAGCCAACCTTGTAACTGAACGATCAGAAATTCTCAAATAGTAGAGTCTGAATTAATATAATTTTATTGTACTTATTTCTCATGAAAAAGACAGATGCAATTAAATGATAGACATTTCATGCAGTTGTATGATTCTCTGTAGTATCTAAACTGTCCCTACTTTTCTGTTGAAAATAGAATCATTTAAAGTGATTTTAAGAATTAAATAGTCCATCACCCTCTAAGAACAGTAGTTAATCCCAAAATGAAATCTAAATCTCTACACATAAATTAAAATTTGGTTTTGGTAAGTAAAAGGAATGAGCACTTATTGTACAAAATTCCAAATGACAGAATTTAAAAAAATTTTAAATTTTCTAATGGAACTTTTCTAACTAATTTTTAATTGTGTGCGTGTGTTTGTGTGTACACATATATACAGATAAGGGGGTCGCTATGAGCCAGAATCGACTCGATGGCAATGGGTTTGTTTTCAATTCCAACTCATAACAACCCCCATGCAGTTTCCAAGGCACAAAATCTAGACCGAAGTAGACTGTCTCATTTTCCTTCTGCAGAGCAGCAGGGGGGTTTCAACCCCCAACCTTCTAGGTAGTGGTCAGATACCTTAGGCATTGCCTCTGTAGAGCTCCATACACATGCACTCACAAATTTTTGTTGGGTGCTATCAAGTTGATTGTGATAGCAGCAGGAATCTGTGACGGTAGAACTGTCCCACAGGGTTTTCTCGGCTTGTAATCTTTACAGAACCAGATCGCCAGGCCTCTCTCCCACAAAACCACTGAGTGGGTTTGAACTATCAACCCAGCGTTTTACCATCATGCCACCAGGGCTATATATATATAATATATTTGAAAAGGATATGATTCCAGAAAGAATTAAACATTACATGCAAGACCCAGCACTAGGTCAAGAATGCTTAGTTGAATAAGGTAAGACCCTGCCCCTATGATAAAAGACTGAAGAGTGTGTGAATGATCCTATGACAGGCAGAGAGGCAGAATGCAGTAAGAGAGGTTCAGAGAGCAGTTCGAGTCCAGAGGCACAGTATTGTGATGGGTCTTGAAGGACTTAGAGGTAAAGAAATTCAAGAGGACAGAAAGGAGAAAAGGAGGAGTCAGGGAGTAGCAAGAAGACTCAGGGATGAAGAGAAGTCCTAAAATTGTGCAGTTTGGCCACCACTGTGTGCAGGGAAAAGTAGGAGATTAGACTGGGGCAGACAGAGTCTGAACAGGAGTCTCTTGAATGCCATTTTGCTAAGGGTGGGAGTTCATCTTTATTCCAGACATACTACAGAGCTCGTGAATGCTTCCCAGTAGGACGTGACAAGATCAGAGCTGTGCTGGGAAATGTCACTCAGAGAGTAGACCAGAATTCAGGAAGATTGAAATCCAGATGCCCACAGAGAAGCCTCAGTGAGCAACTTGAGAGCAGGGTCTACATCTCATTCTCCTTTGTGTGTTCAGTGTCGAGCACATAACAGGGCTCAAACCATGTTGAGTGAATGGGCAGATGAATGAATGAATGAATGAATGCATTCAGAGGAGAAAGGACAAAGTCCTGAACGCAAAGAGTGATGGCGGAAATAAAAAGTGAGGACAGATTTAAGAGTAAGACTAAAACAGTCACCAAAGTGTAGAAATGTGACTCAGAAATAATTAAAATATCAGACCAGGGAAGAGTCCAAGAAGTTCTTTGTGGAAATTAACTCTGAAGTCAAGTTCAAACAAAGTGAATTTGCTTTATTTCCAGTGTCCTTTACTCATTTATTTTTTCAGAATTCAAAGAAAGAAAGGAAAAAAAAAAAAGGCAGGGGGGAGAGGCAAGAGACCCCATAAAGTCACAAAGTACTTATTTCTCCTTTGAAAACCATACTGGACTTGGATTCTTTAACATGACACTATTAAGTGCATACACCTTGGTCTCTCTGACATAATTAAAATATCTTCCTATAATTTCCCTAATTGTCAGTGAAGGGGCTTCTTTTTCCTCACCTCTACTTTTCAGTCTTCACTGTAGACAGTCTGTCTTTCCTAGTTATTCACCCCAAGAAACTGGAATAGGGAAAGGAAAAGGTAGAACTTAAGAGTTAGGAAAACTCTGTGTCCTCCATGCAGTGTTTCCCAAAGCATGTTCCACGGAACACCGATTCCATGGCTGTGATTTTTAAAAAAGGTTCCATAGTCAAATATGTCTGGGAAACACTGGGTTAAACAAAGTTAAACAACAAGCTCTTTACTGCAGGACTTTGTGGTCCCATCAGTGTATATTAAGAATCCAAGAGGTGGGGAGAGTATGCTGTATTTCACAAACATGACAATGGAAATGTATTTTCACAGAGAATGCACAAGACTGGACTTCTGTAGAACTCTCCCTGGGTTGTGCTGCTCCACTGCCCTATATTAGCAGTGAAGCATGAGCACTTCCATGTGGGTCACTAATTGTCAGGAAGGTTTCTGCTCTCTTGCCCAGAACTGAATGCTCCATTGCCAGGAGCCTTCTTTGTCTACTGAGTAAAAAGGCAAGGCTTGCGGCCATAAGGCCAGTACCAGGCATGCTGACCAACACCTGTTGTTGTTGTTGTTGTTGTTGTTATGTGCCATCGAGTCGGCCCCGACTCATAGCAACCCCTCCTTCGGTTTCCGAGGCAGTATCACTACGGAAGTAGGATTGCCCAACCTTCCTTCCGAGGAGTGGCTGGTGGGTTTGAACCGCCAGCCTTCTGGTTAGCAGTCAAGTGCTTTAGCCACTATGCTACCAGAGCTCCTGACCAACACCTACTAGTCCTCAATAAACACCACCAGACTGACCACAAACAGCTGTGTCAGAAAGCACCATGGTATCTGTCACATGCATCAAATATAGAAAGGACAACACTTTTCCTATAATGGTCTACAAAGAAAATGACAGAAATCAACAAGAGCAAAGGGGAAATAATGCCGCTCTTACAGACTGAATAATTTATTTTCACTGCTGCTGCCATGGACAAGGAGATCTAGTGAAATCTTGTCCCCCATTCCTGAGCCCTGGATCTGACTCTCTGACCAATCTAAAATGCCCTGTGACGATGATGCTGTAAGCAAGGGTTTGTTCTCTGGTGGATCCCTCTCTCTCCTACATGGCTTAAGTCCACTAACCAAGCTCCAGCGTCTAGCCCACAAGTACACGTGATTAGTGACAAGGGAGCCAGGTCAAAATGTGTGCACTAACAATCCATCACTGCCTGAAAAGCAATTCTAAGCCTCTAGCCTGCCTGGAGGGGCACCATCTCCAAAGAAATACAAATGGTAGCTTATTGGGACTAAAGGATCAAGCTGGTTTATACAGAACCTTAGAGAAAGAAAAGCATTCCCATCACCTTCTCCTACCTAAAGTGCTCGTTTCACCTTCTGCAATCTGGCTTTTCCATTAATTAGACTTATTTTAAAATATAATAAAATCAGTTGCTATCAAGTCCACTCAGACTCCTGGCAACGTCCTGTATGTCACAGTAGAACTGTCCTCCATTTGTCTTCAGTGACTGGCTTTTTGGAGGTAGATCATCAGGCCTTTCTTCTGAGGCAGTTCTTGGAGAACTAGTGCCTCCAAACTTCCGTTAGCAGTAGAGCATGTTAACTGTACCACTTGGGGACTCCAATGGGCTCATAGTGCTTGACAACTCTCCCGAGACAGGAAACTTTAGTTATAGACAATGGATTCATTTATTTACTCAACTTTGTCTTAGAAACTGTACTGAAAATACAACAGTAAATGAAACAGACATAATTCTACTTCAAAATAAGTTTTCCATGGGTGCCTCCAGTATAAAATGCAAAAGTGCAATAGAGAAGGACCCAAGAAAACCAGGTGTGCTCCTAGGGCTCCCACCCACCAGGAGTCCAGAGGAGCCCAGCACTGTCAGTGACATAGGTGGCATCATGAGTAGCCCCAACCTACAATTCCAGGCAGTCCTGCCGAGCAGCATACCATGCAGGGGCTCTCATCTTCAGGGAGGTGAGTTGACAGGCTAGCAACTGGGGATCAAAGGGCACCTGGAAGGGGAAAAGCATTCACATAAAGTGCTGCTTTTCTCCAACTTGGCCCCTTTTCTTCCCTCCTTGCCCTGAACTTCAGACACACCCAGAAAGGCAAGTTCAGTAGACTGGCAAGGTGGAAGAACTTTATTCAACTAAATTTGTTAAAAGAACCAGGACCTATTGGAACACTGTCAAAAGATAATTTACTTTGTGCTTCACGTTCCCATATTGAAATATTCACTTACATTTCTTCAATGAGAGTAATGAATGGTTGGGGACACTTTGAAGGGGCCCCATGCCGATCCTCACTCTGGAATGTGATGAGAAATGGCATGACAAAACAGGCCAGCGATAGGAAAGGTGGAGGATAACACCAACTGGAAACTCTTCAGAGTCTTCTCTTCTCTCTACATATTTCTCTTAGGCCATATCATCCATGTATTCCTGCGGCTCTAGTTACCATCCATAAGCGGATGATTCCCAAATCCAAACAGTATCTCTCCTGATGTATGTCCAATTGTCTTCCACATATATCTCAACTCATCAAGTCCAAAGCTACATATCCACCCCTCCCCATAACTGGCTCTTCCCTGTGTTTCTCATTTCCGTTCCTGGCCTACCATCTACCAGCTACCTGCTGAAAGAAATCGGGTACCTTTCCTGCCTCTTTGCCACGTTCTGATCAATAACCAGATGTTCCTAAATATCTTGATAATATGTCCATTCATTCATTCATTCATTCAATAAATACTTATTGAGTGTCCACTTATGTGCTAGGCACTATTCTAGAAGCGCTGTCCTCGTTAAGTTTATTGCTCTCCAACCTAACAAAGCCACCACTATCTCTTTCCCACACTACCGATGGCCTCTGATCTCATCCCCATTCTGTTCATTCTCTCCACTCTACCTGTGGGAAATTCTTCTGAAAAACAAATCATCACAGCACTCACTTGCTCAAAACCCTTAAATGGGTTTCTCAAAAAGTTAAACATAAATTCACTATAAAAAAAAACTCACTGCCGTCAAGATGGATCTGATTCATAGCGACCCCTCCTTGGTTTTCCGAGGTGTTATCAGTATGGAAGTAGATCACCCAACCTTTCTTCCAAGGAGTGGCTGTGGGTTTGAACCATCAGCCTTCTGGTTAGCAGTCAAATGCCTTAGGCACTACACCACCAGAGCTCCCTAAAATTACTATATGACCCAGCAATTCCACTCCTAGGTATATGTCCAGAAGACTTGAAAACAGGGACTCAAATAGGTGCTTGCAAACCATTGCTCATTGTAGCATTGTTTACAATAGCCAAAAGGTGAAAATAACCCAAGTGTCCATCAACAGATGAGTGGGTACATAAAATGCAGTATACATTGGAATACTATTCAGCCATAAACAGAAATGAAGTTATGCTAATGAAGTTCATCCATACTACAACATGCATGAACCTTGAAAACATTAAGCTATGTGATACAAGTTAGACACAAACGGACAAATATCGTATGATCCAACTTCTACGAAATATCTAAAATAGGCAAATGCATAGAGACAAAAGTTTATTACCGGTTACCAGGGGCTTGAGTGAGAAGGGAATAGGGAGTTATTGCTTAGACGATACTGAGTTTCTGTTTGACATCACACAAAATTTTGGGGAATGGATAGTGGTGCTAGAAGCATAACATGATGAATGTAATTGATATGATTCAATTTTACACTGAAGAATGGTTAAAATGGCAAATGCTATATTATATATATTTTACCACAATACATTTTTTTAAAGGAATGGAACTGAGATGTCATAACACAGATGAACCTTGAAAACATGCTAAGTGAAAACAGTCACAAAAGGACAAATATTGTATGATTCCACTTATAAGAAGTATCTGGAATAGAAAAATTCATAGAGACAGAAAGTATATTAGATAATAACAGGTTAGGGAGAGGGCGGAATGGGGAATTACTGGTTAATGGGTAGAGACTTTCTATTTGGGGTGATAAGATGCTTTGGAGATAGTGGTGATCATTGCACAACACTGTGATACAACGAAAGTCACAGTAATGTCCATTTTAAATGGTTAAAATGGCAAATGTTGTGCTATATATATTTTACCACAATAAAATTAAACAAAACATAACACACCTTCAGTGGTGTCCTACTCCTCTTAAGAAGCAGTTGGAAGTCCTCAGCGTGGCCTCCATGACTCCCAGACTATGCCTGTCTGTCTCTCAGCCTGTCTACTCTCTGAGCTCCAGCTTCTTTCCCTTCCTTGGCACTCTCTCTCCACACTGAGCTGATGACTCCTCTCACCAGTCTACGCCGCTTCCTCACTCACAAATCCCAAAATGCTCCTTCAAATTCCTTACCCAAAATTCTTGACTGATTCAGTCCTACTGCTCTTTCATGGGAGCTCTGGTGGCATAGTGCCTAAGGCATTTGACTGCTAACCAGAAGGCTGGCAGTTCAAGCCACCCAGCCACTGCTCGGAAGGAAGGTTGGGCAATCTACTTCCGTAGAGATACCGCCTCGGAAACCCAAGGAGGGGTCTCTATGAATTGGATCAGACTCAATGGCAGTGGTTGCAATCTTAAAACTTTTCTCTTTCACGAGCCCTTTCCTGATCTCAAACTTGGCCAGATCCCACAGCACCCTGGACTTGACAAGATTTCTTTTTAATGTCTGACTCCCCCACCAGAATATGAGTTAGGCAAGACAGGAACCATGTCCATCTTACTTCCCAGAAGGAAATGACAAGAGTTACCAACTTCACCATCATTTTTCTCTCTTATTCAAACCTTATTTATGCCTTCAGATAATTTGTAACAAATAGATGAGTCAAATCTAGGTTAATTCCAGAAACACAGTTACCCTCTAATAAGCAAGTGAAGGAGCAATTGATATTTTCTCTTATTTCCTGTAAGCATCTTAGTTCCTTGGTGACCTGAGGCAAAGTGTCCTGAAAGTATTATTCCAGGTGGGTCACACCCAAGAAACAATTTATATAATGCCAAGAGAAGTTCCAGGCTGCCTCAGGATCAACAGGGTGTTTGATTTAAAATCCAAGTTTAGATAGTGCCTCCACTTCAGAAGTGAATTCTGGTCCTGGTTCAGCTATTACTGCAGCTGAGCAACCTTAAGAAGGTTATTTAGCCTCTTCTCATTTTCTTCATCTATAAAAGTGAGCATTTAACTAGATAATCTCCTAGCTAAAATTTTAGGATTTAAAATCCCCCAAAATAACAAGATCCATTTAAAGGTCTACAGACAGAGATATTCTTTTTACTTTCTTTTTTCTCTTGAAGCTTTGACTTAATTTCTTCCTTATTTCTCCCCCTACATGGCCACTACTATTGCTTCTTGAACTTACCACAAGAGGCTTAGAAAAGTGGTCTTTTCTGCATTATCCAATATTTGCATAACCAGGAATCTGGTAGCCCTGTTTTACACTTGATTATATATTTACGCTTGGCTTCAAAAGGAAAAAAAGTTCATGAAACTGTAATTTTTATAGTCTTTCCATTAACTTCTGATATTTCACTATGGACCTCCATACATATGATATTTTATCCTGATTTTCCCAGAAAACAGAATCTGAGATAAAAGACTTGGATGCAGGTAGTTTGTTGGGCATGTGATTCCCAAAAGAAAGAGTGAGAGACAAGAGGAATGAACGTGGGAAGGAAGAGAAGCCAGTATAAGGATGTGTTATTGAGTTGGCCACTGGTAAGGGAGACTGGAGAAACCTTGGTGGTGCAGTGGTTAAGAACTCGGCTGCTAACCAAAGGTTTGGTGGTTCAAAACCACCAGCCACTCCACAGCAGTCTGCTGCTGTAAAGATTTACAGCCTTGGAAACCCAATGGGGCAGTTCTGCATCTGCCCTATAGAGTCTTATGAGTCAGAATCGACTTAACAGCACTGGGTAAGGAAGACTAGTGTTCAATCACACAGAAGTTTATTATATTCATTTTGTAACTATTCACCCAGGGGACAAAAAGAGGATAAGCAAATTCATCAGCTCTTGCTTCAATTGATTTAATGGGTTAATTCCCCTACACTTTCAGTTTGCACATGTGTGAGTGAGTACAGGAAGTATTCACAAGAGATGCCCATGCTACCATGTCAGAGAAGTTTTAGGGCAAACCAGAGATATTCACCATAGGCGTCAAGAAAGGCACTGCAAAAACGTACATACCAGAAGCTGGTCAACGCACCACAGCAACCACTAGAGAAGAACTGGGGCAAGCAGATTAGGAGTGGTGCATAAGAGGTGACCTATACACACAACTGTCACTAGTGTAGAGATTGGTTTCTCACTCTCAAGTCTATTGCCATTTGGGGCTAGGTAATTGTTGTGGGGACTGTCCTGTACATTGCAAGATACTTAGCAGAATTCTAGGCCTCTGTCCACTGGATGCCAGGAGCACTCCCTCTCCAAGTTGTGACAATGAAAAATGTCTTTAGCATTGTCAAATGTGTCAGATTGGGGCAGGGGGCAAAATCATCCCCTGATGAGAATCACTGGTGTAGAGATAGTGTGTATTTTATTTTTGATACTCATCCAGCACCCCTTCATTTCTCTCTCCTTTATATAATATCAAAAGTACTCCTCAAGTGGACCACTGAGGGAAAATATTTACGCCTTATGCCTATAACTTATTTTTTAGGTTTTACCACAGTATATCAAAAAACAAACCAAACTCACTGTCACTGAGTAAATTCCAACTCATATCAACTCCAATTGGGTTTCCAACACTGTAAATCTTTATGGAAGCAGACTGCCTCATTTTTCTTCCACAGAGGAGCTGGTGAGTTTGAACCATCAACCTTTTGGTTAGCAGCTAAATGCCTTAACCAGTACACAACAGAGCTCCTTTAAATATGAGTATTTAAATAGATGATAATTCCTCAACACTAATAAATGTTGAGATTTTAAATATTCTCTCTCTCTCGATATATATATAGATATATAGATATATATATATGTATATATGTATACATTGTTTGTTTGTTTTTGAGAAAGCTGTGAGCACACTAGATATAGGATAAAAAATGTTAAGATCCCTTCCAGGGCTCAAATTGTTGTCATTCGGGGCCATTGTGTTGGTTTCTATTCACTGGGGCCTCGTGTACAACAGAACAACACTGTCCAGTGCTGTGCCATCCTCACAATCCTTGCCATGCTTGCGCCCACTGTTGCTGTGTGCCACTGTGTCAATCCATCTCATTGAGGGTCTTCCCCTTTTTGGCTGACCCTCTAATTTACCTAGTATGATAACTTTCTCCAGGGACTGGTCTCTTCTGACAATATGACCAAAGTATGAGAAACAAAGTCTGGCCATTTTCACTTGTAAGGAGCATTCTGGCTGTACTTCACCCAAGGCAGATTTGTTCGTTCTTCTAGCAGTCCACGGTACATTCAATATTCTTCACCAACACCACAATTCTTCCTTATTCATTGTCCAGCTCTCACTTGCATATAAGATGATTGAAAATACTATTTTTTAGGTCAGGCACACCTTAGTATTCAAAGTAACATCTTTGCTCTTTAAAGAGTTCTTTTGCAGCAGATTTGCCCAAGGCAAAGGAGCACTGGTGGTGCTGTGGTAAGGCATTTGGCTGCTAATGAAAAGGTTGGTGGTTTGAACCCACCAACTGCTCCATGGAAGAAAGATGAGACAGTCTTCTTCTGTAAAGATTGATAGCCTTGGAAAGTTTGTGGGAGTTGATATGAGTTGGAATCAACTCAATGGCAATGAGTTAGGGTTTTTTGTAGTTTTTGTCCAATACATCATTTGATTTCTTGACTGCTGTTTGCATGATGTTGATTGTGGATACAAGTAAAATGAAATCCTTTATAACTTCAATCTTTTCTTCATTCATCATATGTTGCTTATTGGTCCAGTTGTGAGGATTTTTGTTTTCTTTATGTTGAGGTGGAATCCATACTGAAGACTGTAGTCTTCGATCTTCATCAGTAAGCGCTTCAAGTCATCTTCACTTTCAGCAAGCAAGGTTGTGTCATCTGCGTATTGCAGGTTGTTAATGAGCCTTCCTCCAATCCTGATGCCATGTTCTTCTTCATATAATCAAGCTCCTGAGATTATTCACTCAGCATACAGATTGAATAAGTATGGTGAAAGGCTACAACCTTGATGCACACCTTTCCTGATTTTAAATGACACAATATCCCCTTGTTCTGTTTGAACAGCTGCCTCTTGGTCTATGTACAAGTTTCTCATAAGCAAAATTAAGTGTTCTGGAATTCCCATTCTTTACATTATTATCCATAATGTGTTACGATCCACACAGTCAAAATGCCTTTGCATGGTCAATAAAACACAAGTAAACATCTTTCTGGTATTCTTTACTTTCAGCCAAGATCCACTTGACATCAGCAATGACATCTCTCATTCCATGTCCTCTTTGGAATCAGGCTTGAGTTCTGGCAGCTCCCTGTCAATGTACCGCTGCAACTTTTTAAAAAATTATTTTCAGCAAAATTTTAACTTGTGTGTGATATTAATGATATTATTTGATAATTTCTGCATTCTGTTGGATCACTGTTCTTTGTAATGGACACAAATATTGATCTCTTCCAGTTGGTTGGCCAGGTAGCTGTCTTCCAAATTTCTTGGCATAAACAAGTGAGTGTTTATTAGAAGGAGTCAAAAATTTAAAAAAAGAAAACAACTATGGAAATCTAAGTGTCTAGTCAGAGATTCTTAGTATTTTGAGACAAGGACCTTTTGTGGAAAAAAGAACCTGTTCTCTTTGAATTGTACATATCTGATATACACACAATTTTACATTCAACTTCAAGAACTACATTCACCCCTCCTAACCCCAACCAAAAAAAAAAGCAAACCAAACTCCCTGCCGTCTAGTTGTTTCCAACTCACAGCAACCCCTCCTTGGGTTTCTGAGGCGGTATCTCTAGAGAAGTATTTTGCCCAATCTTCCTTCCAAGGAGTGGCTGGTGGGTTTGAACCACCAGCCTTCTGGTTAGCAGTCAAATGCCTAGGCACTATGTCACCAGAACCCCAACCAAGGAACCTCTAAAAGTCCATGTAAACTATTGTTGATGAACATTTCAGTTCTTTCCAGTTTTCAGCTATCACAAATAAATGCTACTGTAAAGATTCTTCTATATGTTTTTGACACATTTTACCCTTTGCACACATTTGTCTTCAGCACATATCTAGGATGGGATTATTGGATCCTACAGTATATGTATGTTCAATATTAATAGATACTACCAATCAGCTTTCTAGAGGTTCTATAAAATAACTATACTATAGTTCTTTGGTGGTGATGCTATATTAAATAATATCTTAAAGTTTTGTTTCTTAAAATTTTTTTGGCTATCTTTTAAAGATATAGTTTATTTTGGAATTTTAACTATATTTAGACACCTTGCTAAATTCACTCACTAATAATAATAGTTTATCTGTAAACTATTGAGGGGTTTATATAAAATGACATTTCTAGCTTTTCAAATCTTATGGTTTCTATTTCTTTTTCTTGCTTTATTACATTTATGTGAACTCCAATACAAAATGGAATAAGATTGGTAATAGTGGTCATATTTATCTCATGCTTGAACTCATGATGAAAACTTTTCAATATTTTATCATTAACTATGATCTTTGTTGTAGGATTGTGTGTGTGTGTGTGTGTGTGTGTATCCTTTGTAAGATTAAGGAAGATCTGTTCTATTCCTAGTTTCCCAACAGTTTTTATTATTAATTGTGTTAAATTTAATCAAATTATTTTTCTGCAACTATTGACATGATAAGGAGCTCTGGAGGTGTGGTGGGCAAGGCTAACCATAAGGCTGGTAGGCAGTTCAAACCCACCAGCTGCTCCACAGTTGGAAGATGAGACAATCTACTTCTGTAAAAATTTACAGCCTTGGAAACCCAATGAAGGTCACTATGAGTATAATTTTTAGATAGCATGATATTTTTTTCCTTTAATCTGTTGATGTGGTAAATTATACTGAATGATTTTAAAACTTTCAATCAATCTCACATTCCTAGAATCAATCCAAATTAGTTGTGATATAGTGTCCTTTGTGTATTTCACTGACTTTGGTCTGCTATGACTTTCTTCAGGAATTTTACGTCAGTGTCCATAATGAACAGAAGTTTTCCATTTTAATGTAAAATAATTAAATGAAAAGATCACTTTCTTACTTATAATGTCCTTAACATATGATAGAATCAAGGTCATGCAATGAATTTGAAAGTGCTTTTTCTTCTGTTTTCTAGAAGAGTTTTTCTGTTTGTTTTTATTTTCCCTTAAATTTTTGGTTTAATTTACCACTGAAGCCATCTGGATCTAGAATGGTTTTGTAGACAGTCTTTAACTATAGATTTAATTTCTTTACTAGATATATGACTACTAGGGTTTTCTATTTCTTCTTGTGCCTGTTTTGCTGCTAAATTCGACATATGTGACTTCTCTTTTGCAGATATTCTGA
>NW_006921659.1:6141006-6145123 GCF_000298275.1 Orycteropus afer afer
TGAAAAGTGAATTTACTCTGTAAATCTTCACCCAAATCCTAATAAAAAAAAAAAAAGGAAGATAATCTGAGGAAGCTATAGCCTGATTTTTTTTTTAATTGTGATTTAGGTGAAAATTTACAGAGCAAACTCACTTTCTATACAGCAGTTCACATACACTTTGTCTCATGACATTGACTACAATGTACCACAATGCAACAGTTCCCCTGTAGCCTGATTTTTTTAAGCGGACACAAATTGCCGTGGCAATTTGTGCATTGCACAATTGGAATGGGGCAAAGGGAGACTGTGGCACTGCAAGAGAACATTGCTGAATCTCACTGATGCCCAAGATGGACAGGGACTAGGACCTGGGGGATGTGCAAAGGCAGCAGGGCGAGGGGATACTTCAGACTGATGAGCAAGACAGAGGGAAATGGTTTCTCCCTGCCCATAGCAGGACACCGTGGGAGAGTTTATGCAGTGGATGCCCATGAGGGAAAGGTACAGAGAGCCCCCCACCTTCATCACAGGAAAGTCAAGCCCCACTGCTTATGTCAGCATCTGAGACCAGCCAAAAACCCTGCTCCTGCACATAAGTATTGAATTCCAGAGATCAAGCATCCAGAACTCCTGAATCATCACTGGGGGGTGGGGGGTGGAGGATAGGTGTATTTTCTGGTATTTCTCAGAAGAAACCAAGCCTACTGCCACTAATTCAATTCTGACTCATAGTGAACCTGTTGGGTGGAGTGGAGCTGCCCTGTGGGGTGTCTGTGAGTCTTTGCAGAGGCAAGGTGCCACATATTTGTCCATGGAGCAGTTGGTGGATGCAAGCCCAGCCTTTCGGTTGGCAGCCTGGCACTTGGCTGCTGTGCCACTAGGGTGCCCTACCAGAAACTTTTCCCACAAAAACCAGAATACAAAAAATAAAGTAAAAATAAATAAATAAAATTGTGTAAGTTCAACAACAACAACAAAAAAAAATAGTAAAACACAAAATCACAAGAGAAGAAGGACCAATCAAAAGAAGTCATAAAAAAGAGGAAATTTCTCCTATGCAGGCCAAACTCAGTCAGAGAATAGATAATTTTCAGACTATGGTGCTAAATATGTTTAAAGAAAGAAAAAAGCATTCAGCAAACAAACTGACAGAGATCAGGAAACAAATGGAAGAACAAACTCAACAAGGAAATTGAGAACAAAAAAAAAAGAGAGAGAGAGAGAGAGAACTGCTAGAACTGCAGGATAAAGCAACTGAATTAGGAAAAGCAAGAGAAACATTCAATAATACAATTAAACAGACAGAAGATAGAATGGATGAGCTAGAAGATAAAATAACTGAACTTACCAAGGCTCAAGAGAAAAGAACAAAGAAAAGCCAATAAACCCAAAAGGAAATATGAGATTCAATTAAGAATATATTTAAGATTAGAACTAAGTAGAATCCCAGAGCACCATGACAGCAATAAAGGCACAAAAACAATTTTCCAAGACATAATCAGAGAGTGTGTCCCAGACCTGAACAGAGAATCAAGCATGCAAATATAGGAAGCTACACAAATCGCAATCAGAAGAGACACAAAATGTCACCTCCATGCCATATCCTACTAAAATTCTAGCAAACCAAAGACAACGAGAGAATTCTGAAAGCAGCAAGAGAAAACACAATGTAACAGACCTAGGGCCTTTCATAAGGCTCAGTGCAGGTTTCTGCCTAGAAACTTTAAGGGGGCAGAAGACAATGGTGCCACATAGAAATGTCCTGGATGAAAATCACTGCCAACCAGAATTCTTTACCCAGCAAAATTGTCATCCAAAAATGAGGGGGAAAATTAACATTCCTAAACAAGCAGAAACTCTAGGAATTTGCCATACCAGACCAGCTTTTCAAGTATTACTCAAAGTAGTGATTATTACCCAAGGGAGTGATCTAAATGGGAAGGCAAGAACATGAAATAAATATTTGAATCTATACATGGAAAAAATAAACAAAAAATAAGAGCGGGGAGGGGAAGGAACACTGTTAGATAGATAAATTTTAATAAAGAAAAAAAGTAGTAAGAGAGAAAGAGATTTCCAAAAAATGCAACAACACGGGCAATCATAAAGACTAAGTATATATTTTCAGGGAATAAATGCAATAATCAAATCTTATAAACACTGCAACATCAAGTTTGTAAGAAATGAACACAAAGTTAATTCATCAAATACAAGTTATACATAGATGTTAATGGAGACATACCTATAGAAATGGGGGAGAGAGGATACCAGGAATAGCTGTATTATGTTATGGTCTGTCAGCACTTGTTCACATGTTAAACATTGTTGCAATCGTAAGTTACATAATAAAATATATGTGGTTACCACTAAAAAGCCACCAAGAAAAAACATGCAGAAGAAAACAAAAAGCTCATCAACAAGAAAGTAGACAAATAGAAAAACAGGAAATAATCATAATAAAAAAAGAAGACACAAAACACTCAAAAAACAAATAGCAAAATGAGTGAAGTAGACAGTTTTCAACAATGACCTTAAGCGTAAATTGTCTAAATGCCCCAAGCAAAAGGCAGAGAATAGTAGAATGGATTTGGGGTGGGGGAAAAGGCATGATACATCCTTTGGCTGACTACAAGAAACACACTTTAGACAAAAGGACACAAACAGACTGAAAATAAAAGAATGGAGAAAAATATTCCATGCAACTAGTAAGCAAAAAAGAATGGGAGTAGCCATACTGATATCAGATAAAACAAACTTTAAATCAAAATCTATTACAAGAGATAAAGAAAGAAATTGCTCAATGATAACAGAGTCAATACAACAAGAAGACATAACTATAATAAATATATATGCACCTAATAGCAATGTACCAAAATACATGAAACAAATACTAATATGAAATGAGAAATAGACAACTCCACAATAATAGTAGGGGACTTCAATATACCACTTTCAATTATAGACAGAACATCTAAAAAGATCACTAAGGACATTGAGAACTTAAATAAAACCATAAGTCAATTGGACCTAACAGACATATATAGAATACTCCACCAGAATTAGAACAATACCAATTCTTCTCCAGTGCACATGGAGAAAGAGACCATATGCTAGGACACAAAACAAGTCTCAAAAAATTCAAAAAGATTGAAATCATACAAAGAATCTTTTCTGACCATAATAGTATGAAGCCAGACATCAACAACAGGAAAAAGAAAATAAATGAAAACTAAATAATACACTACTAATAAACTTTGGCTCATAGAAGAAATCAAAAGTGAAATTAAAAAATTCCTAGACTCAAACAAAAATGAAAACAAAACATTTCAAAAGTTTAGGGACACAGCAAAAGCAGTACTCAAAGGGAAATCCATAGCAAAAATGCCTAATTAAAAAAGAAAAGGAATCCAAAATCATTAATTTGAACTGACAACTTGAACAAAGAGAAAAGGAAGAGCAAAGAAAGCCAAAACTACCAGAACAAAAAATAATAATAAAGATCAGGTCAGAAGTAAATGAAATAGAAAAATAATAGAAAGAATCAACAAAACCAGAGAGTTGGTTCTTTGAAAGGATCAAGAAAATAGACAAACAACTGACAAGATAAACAAACAAACAAACTACAACAACAACAACAAACCAGAAGAGGCAAAAAAAAAAATTAAGATTTTAAATTGACATCACAACTGATCCAACAGAGATAAAGAAGATAATAACTAATTACCATGACAAATCACACTGCAACAAATTTGAAAACCTAGGTGAAATGGACAAATTCCTAGATACATACTATCTACCCAAAACAACATAACCAGAAGTAGAAATTTTAAGCAGATTCATTACAAAAGAAGAGATTGAAGATGTTATTTTTAAAACTGCCAACAAAAACAACCACAAGCCCAGGACCAGATGGGTACACTGAAGAAAGAATTCTACCAAACATTCAGAGAAGACTTGACACCAATCCTACTTAATCTCTTCAAAAATGTAAAAGAGGAAGAAACACTACCAAACTCTTTCTGCAAAGCTAGTATAATCCTGATACCTAAACCAAAGACATCACAAAAAAAAGACAATTATAGACCAATATCCCTTACGAACACAAATGCAAAAATTTGCAACAAAATTCTAGCCT
>NW_006921659.1:6145476-6148211 GCF_000298275.1 Orycteropus afer afer
AAAGGAAGAAGTAAAACTGTCTCTACTTGCAGATGAAATGATCCTATACATCAAACCAAAAGCAAACTCACTGCCTTCGAGTCGGATCCAACTCATAGCTACCCCTCCTTGGGTTTCCAAAGCGATATCACTACGGAAGTAGATTGCCCAATCTTCCTTCTGAGGAGTGGCTGGTGGATTTGAACCGCTAGCCTCCTAGGTAGCAGTGAAAGGCCTTAGGCATCACGCCACCAGAGCTCCCAGTCACAGATTACACTAAAGATTCCACAAGAAAACTACTGTAATGATTAGAAGAATTTAGCAATGTTGCAGGGTACATGATTGACACACAAAAACTAGTTGGGTTCCTCTATACAAGCAAAGACTACTCCAAAAAAGAAATCAAGAAAATAATGCCACTTATATAATAGCCCCCAAATCAATAAAATACCGAGGAATTAACCTAACCAGGGACATAAAATACTTATACAATGAAAATTATAAAACACTGCTACAGGAGAACTACAAAAAAGGGAAGATACCTTGTGCTCATGAATTAGAAGACTTAACATAGTGAAAACGTCAATTCTACTTAAAATGATCTAGAGATACAATGCAATTCCAATATACATACCAACAACATTCTTTACTGAAATGAAAAACAATGACCAACTTCATATGGAAAGGAAATATACCCCAAATAGCCAAAGCGATATTGAAGAAAAAGAACAAAGCAGGAGGCCTCACACTTCCTGATTTTAAACATACTACTCAGCCACTGTAATTAAAACAGCCTGATATTGGTTCAACATACAGACCTACCAAAAAAAAAAAAAAAGCCACCAAACTCACTGTCATTGAGTCAATTCTGACTCATAGCAACCCCCTCCTTGGGTTTCCAAGGCGGTATCTCTATGGAAGTAGATTGTCCAATCTTCTTTCCAAGGAGTGGTTGATGGGTTTGAACCACCAACATTCTGGTTAGCAGTAGAATCCAATGAGAACTCACAATCAAACCCAGCCACCTAAGGATAACTGATTTTTGACAAGGGGTCAAAGTCCATTCATTAGGGCAAAAACAATCTCTTTTAACAAATGGCAAAACTGGATATCCACCTGCAGAAAGTGAAACAGGGACCATACATCACGCCATACACAAAAACAAACTCAAAATGGATCAAAGGTGTATTTCGCTGTACATAAATTACATTTCAATAAAATGTATTTTAAAAAAAACTGATCAAAGACCAAATATTTTGTAAATATGAGATAACAAAAATAACACCAAATGCATGAATAGAATGAGGCACAATATTCATAAAAATTGAAAACTTACGCTCATCAAAAGATTTTATTAAAAGAGTAAATAGACAACCTACAGGCTTGGAAAAAAGTCTTCAGGAACAACTTATCTGAAAAAGGTCCAATCTTTAAAGCCTATGTTGCTGTTGTTGTTATTTGCCATCGGGTCAGACCCAACTCATAGCGACCCCTTCTTGGGTTTCCGAGGCAGTATCACTATGGAAGTAGATTGCCCCATCTTCCTTCCAAGGAGTGGCTAGTGGGTTTGAACCGCCAGCCTTCTGGTTAGCAGTCATGTGTCTTAGGCACTACGCTACCAGAGCTCCCATCATAGATAACTGCAACAATTCAACAACAAAAAGACAAATAACCCAATCAGAAAATGGCAAAGGACATGAACAGAACCTTCACCAAAGAGGACATCCAAGTAGTCAACAAACATGAAAAGATGTTCATGATCATTAGTGATTGTTCTTGTTAGGTGCTGTCCAGTTGGTTTCAACATAGCAACCTCATGCGAACGAAACACTGCCCAGTCCTGCACCATCCTCATTAGTGTTGCTGTGCTTGAGCCCATTGTTGCAGCCACTGTGTCAATCCCTTTCATTAAGGGTCTTCTCCTTTTTTGCTGACTCTCTACTTTACCAAACATGATATCCTTTTCCAGACACTGGTCCCTCCTGATGACATGACCAAAGTACGAGAATCAAAGTCTGGACATTCTTGCTTCTAAGGAGTATGCTGGCTGTACTTCTTCCAAGACAAATCTCATCATTCTTCTGGCAGTCCATGGTATATTAAATATTCTTCACCAACACCACAATTCAAATGCATCAATTCCTCTGCAGTCTTCTATATTCATTGTCCAGCTTTCACATGCATATGAGGCTATTGAAAATACCAATGCTTGGCTCAGGCACACCTTAGTCTTTAAAGTGACATCTTTGCTCTTTAACACTTTTAAAAGGTCTTTTGCAGCTGATTGCCCAGTGCCATACATTGTCTGATTTATTGACTGCTGTTTCCATGAGGGTTAATTGTGGGTCCAAGTAACGTGAAATTCTTGACAACATCAATCTTTTCTCCATTTATCATGTGTTGCTTATTGGTCCAGTTGTGAGAAATTCTGTTTTCTTTATATTGAGATATAATCCATACTGAAGGATATAGTCCTTGATCTTCATCAGTAAGTGCTTCAATCTTCTTTGCTTTCAGCAAGCAAGGTTGTCATCTGCATATCACAGGTTGTTAATGCTTCCTCCAATCCTGATGCCGCGATCTTTTTCATACAGTCCAGCTTCTTAGATTATTTGCTCAGCATATAGATTGTATAAGTGTGGAGAAAGGATACAACCCAGTGCTCCCTTCTTGATTTTAAACCATGTAGTGTCCCCTTGTTCTGTTCGAACGACAGCCTCCTGGTCAAGGTACAGATTCCTCATGAGTACAATCAA
>NW_006921659.1:6149391-6179156 GCF_000298275.1 Orycteropus afer afer
TAACTTCAAGTGGAATTTGCATATGAGCAGTTGATGGTCTGTTCCACAATCAGCTCCTGGCCTGGTTTTGGCTGAAGATATTGAGCTTTTCCACCACCTCCTGCCACAGATGTAGTCAATCTGATTCCTGTGCATGGGGTCACTATGAGTTGGAAACGACTCGACGGCACTTAACAACAACAACAACAAAATAAGTATGGTGATTTTAAACCACGTGGTATCCCCTTATTCTGTTCGAATGACTGCCTCTTGGTCTAGGTACAGTTTCCTCATGAGCAAAATTAAGTGTTCTGGAATTCCCATTCTTTGCAATGTTATCTGTAATTTGTTACGATCCACACAGTCAAATGCCTTTGCATGCTCAATAAAACACAGATAAACATCTTTCTGGTACTCTCTTTTTCAGCCAAGATCCATCTGACATCAGCAATGATATCCCTCTTTCAATATCCTTTTCTGAATCCGGCTTGAAATTTGGGCAGCTCCCTGTGGGTGTACTGCTGCAACCATTTTTTAATTATCTTCAGCAAAATTTTATCTTTTTGTGATATTAATGATATTGTTCAATAATTTCCACATTCTGTTGGATCACCTTTCTTTGGAGTGGGCACAAATTCAACAACAAAAATCAGTTGGCCAGGTAGCTGTCTTCCAAATTTCTTGGCATAAATGAGTGAGTGCTTCCAGTGTTGCATCTATTTATTGAAACATTTCAAAAGGTATTCCGTCAATTCCTGGAGCCTTGTTTTCCACCAATTCCTTCAGTGCACCTTTGACTTTTTCCTTCAATACCAACAGTTCTTATCATATCCTACCTCCTGAAATGGATGTACATTGACCAATTATTGCTGATACAGTGACTATGTATATTCATTTCATCTTCTTTTGATGTTTCCTGCATTTATTAATATTTTGCCCAAAGAATCCTTCACTATTGCAACTTGAGGCTAGATTTTTTTCTTCAGTTCTTTCACCTTGAGGAATGCCAAGCATGTTCTTCTCTTTCGATTTTCTAACTCCAGGTCTTCATACATTTCATTATAATACTTTACTTTGTCTTCTCAAGCTGCCCTTTGAAATCTTCAGTTGAGATCTTTTACTTCATCATGTCTTCTATTAGTGTGGTGGTTACGTTTGTGTGTCAACTTGGCTGGGCCTGGTTGAATGGCTGGGCAATTGAATGTAGTTATTCCCCATGGTGAGACTGGTAATTAACACCATGGTGGACTCTATTGGAGCAGCTGAGTAGCTGCTTTGGGTGTGTGGTTTGCTTCCCGTATGTAAGAAACAGCTTTGGGAATGGTCTCCAGCTTATGGTACACTTGGACGCTGCATGTAACCATGTAGTTGTTCAGCAGCCTGCCATGCTCTGTTGACCTTAGGACTTACAATGGACTTGAATTAATGGCCTGCCATGTGGTTTGGTAACATTGGGACTGTGCCATTTTATTTGTCAACCTTGGACTTGTCAGCCTTAGCAGCCAGTAGCTGACTGAGTGAAGAGATGCCTCTAGCTTCAGTGGCCTGGGAGCAAGAGGCAGAGCTGAAGCCCAAGGTCAAGGGGCTTTCATACAGCCCGTAGAGCCTGGCACTTTGAACTCGGACTTCTAGCCTCCCAAACTAAGAGAATAAACTCCTGTTTGTTCAAGCCATCCAATTTGTGGTATATATTCCTGTCAGAGCAGCACTAGGTAACCAGAAAAACTAGCCTAAGCTACTCTCTGTTCAAGAGCAAGTTTCAGAGTCTCTTTTGACATCCATTTTGGTCTTTTCTTCCTTCACTGTCTTTTAAAAACTTTTTGCTTTTTTCATGTACAATGTTGTCAGTGTCATCCCAAAACTCATCTGTGTCTTCAGTCATTGGTCTTCAATGAGTAAAATCTATTCTTCAAATGGTCTCTAAGTTCAAGTGGGATGTACTCAAGGTCGTACTTTGTCTCTCATGAACTTGTTTTAATTTTCTTCACCTTCAACTTAAACTTGCATATGAGCAGTTGATGGTCTCTCCCACAGCTGGCCCCTGGCCTTCCTCTGACTGATGATATTGAGCTTCTCCATCACCTCTTTCCACAGATGTAGTTGATTAGATTTCTGTGTATTCCATCTGGCAAAGTCCATGTGTACAGTTGTCCTTTAAGTTGTTTGAGAAAAGGTATTTGCAATGAATAAGTTGTTGGACTTGCAAAATTCTATCATGCAATCTCCAACATCATTTTTATCACCAAGCTATATTTTCCAATTACCAGTGACTCATCTTTGTTTCCAACTTTCACATTCCTATCACTAGTAATAATCAATACATCTTGATTGCATGTTTGGTCAATTCCAAACTACAGAAGTTGGTAAAAACTTCAATTTCTTCATCTTCAGCTCTAGTGGTTGGTGCTTAAATGAATAATAGTTGTATCAACCAGTCTTCCTTGTAGGGATATGGGTACTATCTTATCACTGACAGCACTGTACTTTGAGATAGATCTTGAAATATTCTTTTTGAGGATCAATATGACACTATATTCCCCTCAATTTGTCATTCCTAGCATAGTAGACCATATGATTGTCCACTTCATTAACCATTAGAGAGATGCAAATCAAAACTACAGTAAGATACCATCTTACCCCAGCTAAAATGGTATGGGTTAAAAAGCAGATAACAACAAATGTTACTGAGGATATGAGGTGACTGGAACCTTTATCCATTGCTGATGGGAGTGTAAAATGGTACAAGCATGATGGGAAACAGTATGGTGCATCCTCAAAAAATTAGAAATAGAACTACCCTGTGATCCAGCAAACCCACCTAGGTATACACCCTGGAAAACTACAAATACTGACACAAACAGATATATGCACACCTATGTCCACTGCTGCTTTATTCACACTAGCAAATTGATGGAAACAACCAAAATGCCCATTACTGGATGAATGGATAAACAAATTGTGGTATATACATACAAATTCTTATGCAACCATAAAGAACAATGATGAATCTGCAAAACATAACATGGATGGACCTGGAGGGCATAATGTTAATTGAAGTAAGTCGAGCATATGAGGAAAAATGTTGTATGATCCTTCTTTTATAAGAAGATAAGAACAGAAAGTAAAAGAGCAATGTTCATTAGTGGTTACCAGGAAAAGAATGTGGGGATAGGAAAGTATGCTTTAGGTCCTAGAGAATCTTGGCTGATGGCAAAAGTGGCACTGAATGTGGATGTAGTGAGCACAGCACAACCAAAGTCAAAATGAGTGAGCACATGTGAATGAGTATAGGCATATTCATATACGGGCAAATGTGTTACATAGGTGAGAATAGACAGAAGTATCTATACCAAAAACCCAAACCCAACTCACTACTATCAAGTCAATTCTGACACACCCTATAAGACAGAGTAGAACTGCTCCATAGGGTTTCCAAGGCTTTAAATCTTTATGGAAGCAGCCTGCCTTATCTTTCTCTATGGAGCAGCTGAAAATACAACTGAAGATACAAATATAGATACTCCACAGACATAACTAAATACTGTCCAAGACTGGTTTTCCGGGTCTGAAAGCTAAGTACGATAGTCTCATGGGTCAACTCGATCAATTAACATAACATAGTTCACCAAAATCATGATCTGCATCCTAGGCATCTGAGGTCTTAAAAGCTTGTGAGGTGATCTAAGACACAACGATGGGTCTCTACCTGCCAAGAGCAAAACAGTAAGAAGGTAAACAAAAGCTCAGAGAAGAAACAAGTTTATGCGAGACACAATCTCATCTACTTTGACACTTTGACACCAGAAGAACTAGGTGGTGCCCTGATACCACCATTAACTGTTTTGAGCAGGGTCACAATAGATGGCCCTGGATAAAATGGGAGAAAAATGTGGAACAAAAATACAATTCTTACTAAAGAAAAAAATAAATGAAAAAAATAAATGCCAATCAAACAAATAGACAAACCGGAATAGTAGAAACAGGAGACTGCTTGAGACTATCACCCTAAGATACTCTTTAAACCTAGAATTGAGCCTATCCTCTGAAATCATCCTTTAATGCAATAGCAGAGTGGCACACAAAATAAAGGGTATTACCCACAGCATTGGTGCTCGACTTAAAAACCATCAGTCTGAGACAAGTCCTCAAAAGCAAAGATGGGAAGAAAAGAGGGCAAGAAAACTAGAGCACTAGAAATGGAACAAACAGAGCACAAAGAGAATGTTAACACATTTTGACAAATATAACTAATGTCACTGAACAATTTGTGTGGAAATTGTCAAACAGGAACCTAACTTGTTATGTAAACTTCCACCAAAAAATAAAATTGAATAATAAAAAAAAAAAAAAGATTGGGTCTAACAACATATGGTTAACATGTTGTTGTTATTTGCCATCGAGTCAGCCCCGACTCATAGCGACCCCTCCTTGGGTTTCCGAGGCAGTATTACTACGGAAGTAGGAATGCCCAACCTTCCTTCCGAGGAGTGGCTGGTGGGTTTGAACCACCAGCCTTCTGGTTAGCAGTCAAGTGCCTTAGGCACTATGCTACCAGAGCTCCTATGGGTAACATAGTCTTTTATTTACTCACATTTCCTAGAACTTTTCACCTTAATTTTTTTAAAAATCTGTTATTTCACTCTTTGTTGAGAATGAAAACTAACAATCAGTGAAGCTGCCCTGGGTAGCATAAACTTTCTTTCAGACTTTTGGCTGCTATAACTACATATATAGGTGAGTTTGCTTTGGAATATGTTCAATTAACAAATACACATTAAGACATATTAAAATAAATTCTTTCAAATCATAAGTTCAGGTGGATAATTAGCCACACAAAAGAGCCATAGAATCAAAACTTGGTAAGCGTAGGGAAATTACAGATTGCTGACAATAAACACATTATTTTGCAGGTGAGGAAATTGGCGCTCAGAGAGGCTAAGGGACTTATACAAGATTATATGGCCAGTTAATGGCAGAGCTGCCATTATAACCCAGGTCTCCTAGTTCTCAGAGTCTTTCCATCACATCATGTTGCCCTTCAAATGACACACTTCATTTGTTATTAAGAACAGTTGAACATACTGAAATTTGACTTAACCTATTCAAGAATCTCCCACTGTATAAAAAGAAAGAACAGGACCCTGGCATAGTAGCTAACATTTTTTGGTTTCATTTTGGGTCTTTTTCTATCACTTTGGATTTCAAATGACTATCTTCTAGCCTAAGGAGCTATAAGTGGTATAGTCCAAGGTAGTATAGTGGTTAAGGCTTTTGGCTGATAACCAAAGGTCAGTATGATTCAAATCCACCAGCTGCTCCATGGAAGAAAGATGAGGCAGTCTGCTTCCATAAAGATTTACATCCTTGAAAACCCAGTGGGGGTCACTATGAGTCAGACTTGACTCAATGGCAGTGAGTTTGTTTTTTTGTTTTGTTTTGTTTTTTATCTTCTAGCCCATATTATGTTTTAGGTACCATTTCTCCTCAGCTTACAAATATAACTGTTCTTGATTAGCTTTCTATGGACTTTCTGTTATTCCACTTAGTAGTCCTTTTATTCCCACCACACACCCTCCACGTGCAGCTAAATTCCAAAGTCAAACTAGGATGATGTTTGGATTCTTGATGGTGAAGAATAATGGCATATATTTGTATTATCTAGCACAATGTAAGAAACATTAAGAAGATACTTAACTAATGTAAGAATCAGTGTTTTGGATAATTAAGTGTGTTAAGGAGACATAATGCCTAGGTTCAAATACCAGCTCTGCCACTTATTGCCTGTGTGACCTCAAGCAAGTTGCTTAAGTTTTCTTAGTTTCAGTTTCCTCATTTGTAAAACAGTGTTAATGATAGCATCCACATAGAGTTGTTGTGAAAATTAAATGAGATAATGTACTAACTAGCCCATAAGTACTCAAAAAATACTAGCTATGGTGTGACTAAGTCATTACTGCTATTAACTACTCCTATTCCTGCCATTCACAATCATTCCTTCTGCACTTGTACCAAGTGATTTGAAAAACTGAAGGTTCACTCAACTTCTTTCTTTCTTTCATTCTTTTTTGAGAACTGTATCTGGTACATAAATAGTAAGTCATCCAAATCCCATTAACTCTAGGTAATTTTATTTAATAATCATATTTTAAAAGTTGGACAAGTAAATAAACGGCAAAGCAATTTTTATTAAATCCTGTTTTTTCAATGGCTATTTGGAATACATCATTTATATGCAAGCACTGAGAATATTGAATAACAGATAAAATAAATAATGATCATAATGCAAACCACATTCTGTTTCCCACTTCCCTGCAAGTACAACTCCATGTAAGAATTGTAAGAGCCAAAAAGTAACATGCTTATTAACTATGGGTTACTCAGCTATCGACATAGAACTCAGCAGATCACGTGAATATTTCCATATTCTCAGTTAACCTAATGATTCCTTAGAGCCCAGTGCCTGGAAAAATATATCATATTTCTATGACTATGACTGAACATGAATTTGGAAAGCTCCCTGAAAGCAAAGCATCCTGTAGGACAAGAAATGGTCACTGTTTTCAAAGAAAGGCAAGACATATGCACCCAAGACATCAAGCTGCTCTTAGGGGACTGACCTCATCTTCTTCCACACAAACTTGTATGTGCCATGTGGATGAACCCATGTTTCAACTCACACATGGGATCATGGTTGGGAAGAAAATGTATAAGGTCACTTATCATTTGAAGTGAAAGACATTTTGTTCTAAACTGACATATAAATTCAGCAAGAGAGAATATCCCCTTCCTTTTTTTAATATTTGATTGTCTTTTAAAGGATTCTAGTCTCAGAATAGGCAAGGGTTAAGCCTTTGAAAAAACCTGTCAAAGACTCATATCTAAAATATCCTTTACTAAACAGTGTTTTCTGTGGTGGTAATCAGTGAAAATTTCACTAGAAAAAGTTGCTGCATTTCATCTTTTCCTCCTGAACAAAAACAATTACATGAATAGTTTTACTTAGTTTTTTTAATTCTTGGGGAGCAAAATATTGTCATGGAAGAAGCCTAAGACTGTTGTTATTGTTGCTAGGTACTACTGAGTCAATTTTCAACTCACATCAACCAAAGTGACAGAGTAGAACTGCCCCACAGTGTTTTCTAGGTTGTAATTTTTATGGGAACAGATTGCCAGATCTTTTCTCCCATGGAGCTGCAGGCTAAGAGAGACCTATCCTGGTTCAAGTCCAGCTGGGCCACCATCTAGCTTAGTTATTCTGACCAGAGATCAACAAGGTGGGGAGACCCAAACCTATCTAAACACTGCCCAGGGCTGATATCAAAGCAATGGAGTTAGACATGCTATTTCACAAGTGAAGCAGTAATCATTGTAAAATCTTTAATGCAAAAGATTTGTATTTAAGATTCATTTTGGAAAAAAAAAAAAAAGGACCAGTTTTGCTGGTCTGATAGAGCCTGATGGAACCACTGAGACTATGCCCCCTAGATGCCCTTTAGGTCTAGAATTGAACCTATTCCTGTGGCTTCCAATCAAACAAAAGACAGGCATATGAGCTGAACATTTACAGTAGGCAGATACACTCCTTGGAGAGATCAATCATGGGAGAATAGAAAGGCTGTGTATGCACAGGAGACAGCTAGGGGGGCAGGAGTGCATGGAGGAGAAGGACACAGGGAAGAGGTAACTATGGGAAGGAAGCTGTTGCATTGTGAGAAATTATAGTCAATGTCATGAGACAAAGTGTATGTGAGCTGCTGTCTGGAAAGTGAATTTGCTCTGTAAACTTTCACCCCAATCACAATAAAAATTAAAAAAAAAAAAAAGATTCATTTTGAAAATGTGGTTCATACATATAATGGAATATTATTCAGCCATGAGAAGAATTAAAATCTTGATACATGATACAACATGGATGAACCTTGAAAACATTATGCTGAGTATGTAAGTCAAACAAAAAGGACAAATAAAGTATGATTCCACTTATATGAAATATCTAGAACTGGCAAATTAATAGAGACCAACATTTATTAGTGGTTACCAGGTGCTACAAGGAGGGAAAAAAGGGAGAAAATTGCTTAGGGGGTACCTTAAGCACCCCACCCAAAAGACGTTAAGTTTCTATTAAGAGAACTTAACTGAATTTTTCAGTTAAGAAATTCAGAAACAGATAGTAGTGATGGTTGTACAACATAATGGGTGTTAGTGATGCCACTGAATTGTAAATGTGAAAAATGTTGAAATGGCAAATGTCTTGTTATTTATATTTTCACTACAATTTAAAAAAATCCATTTTGAATGTTTTACTTTAACAGCCAAATTTGAGGGGTGCAGGCAAGGATAATTATTTCAAAGGAGACTCACTATAGCTGTTCCTGATATCTGAGCCTAGGTCCTTTACTCCACAACTCTCTTGGAGTGAATTCCCAAAGGGTTGAGCCCATATTAAAATCTCTAATATGAGAACTCTGACAGCAAGGTTACAATATAATTAACCTGAGTTATCTTTCAAAATCCTTGCCAAGATATTTTCTGCCAATTCAGACTATATTCATGATTTGAGTTATTTTAATAAGCCAAGAAGTAGATTTTCACATTCACTCAAACTAAAGAGGTAAAGGCATGTTTGCATTAAAAGAAAGAGCTGATCAATACTTTCTATTAATTTCCAATATCATTGTTATAACAGATTATTTTAATGGCTACTTTATATGGCAAAGACACTTCCCAGTGCCTGCAGAGAAGTCTGTGATTCTTATTTAAGGAGCACAGTGATTCCTTTCCCTGCCTGGAGATTTTTTAAAAAAGCAAAATCAAGGCTATTATCCTGTGTTTATATCAAGTCTATTACCATAGTAACAACTATGATGTCACAAAACCTACACCAAGGACCAGATCTGTCTCTGAGAAGGGAAGGGCCGCTTAGCCTCAAAAGGTGGACACTAACATGTGAGGCCAAAGGAGGGTCAATACTTAGCGTAGTCATCAAAGCACAGGGAGTTCCCTTCTCTGGAGCAGAGTAGGGGCAAGGCCTGAAAAGCAGTTCCTCAGGCCCAGAAGTAAACTACACCCACACTGCTGTATGCAGCTGGGCAACAGAAGACTAGAAATCCAAGAGAATGTGATATCACCATGTTCCCAATCATGAGTGTTCCACTGGGCCCACTGGCTGCCAAGACATGGATGAGGTCCACTGGTAAGCCTGCCCAAGCACATGAAACATACTCTTGGGAACCAGTGCCTGACCAGATGGAGCCCTCTGTACCTTGGAGGCGAAGCAGCTTCCCTCATGACAAGCACTTAAAACCAAGTTGGGGTTTTACTGCTACCAGGTCACCCAGGTTCATAGAACCACAGATTCTAAGGGTTAGAAAAGAACTTGTCAAGGCACCCAAAAGACATAGACTTTAAAAAACACCCTTTGCAGAAAAAGTTGTATCCTTTGTCACAAAGGAAACTGAAATTAGTAGTATATTAATAGGCACTACTATTCTGATGATAAGGAGCTCTGGAAGCATAGTGGTTAAAGCATTAGGCTGCTAACCAAAAGACTAGCAGTTTGAACCCACCAGCTGCTCTGCAGGAGAAAGATGAGGCAGTCTGCTTCTGTAAAGATTTACAGCCTTGGAAACCCTCCAGGCAGTTCTACTATGTTCTAAAGGTCGCTATGAATGGGAATTGAATCAATGGCACACAACAATATATCAAAAAGAGTATTAGATAGAAATACTGCCCTGAGATAATCTTTAAACCTTAAACCAAAAATATCCCCTGGAGTCTTCTAAAAGCCAAACGATAGTTTAGTTTAACTAGTAAAGGATGTCTGCCTTGAACATTGTGTTCTTTTAAGAACCACATATATCGGATCAAAATAACAGCAACTCAGAAGATTAGGTAGGAACCTTATGGGGCAGGAGAGTAAGAATGGTTGCACAATTTGAAGAATGTAATCAATGCAATGTCATTGGACTATACATGTGGAAATTATTGAATTAGTGTATATTCTCAACAACAAAAAATAAAATAAATTATATATAAAGAATATTGGGAGCCCTGGTAGTGCAGTGACTAAGGCATTTGACTGCTAACCAGAAGACTGGCGGTTCAAATCCACCAGCCACTCCTTGGAGAGAAGGTTGGGCAATTTACTTCCATAGTGATACCGCCCGAGAAACCCAACAGAGGGGTCACTATGAGTCGGATCCAACTTGACAGCAGTGCATATATATAAAGAATAGTAGCTTAGGAGTCAGAAGATCTTAGGCCTACTGACTCAAGCATGTAGAATTCATGTGACCTTGAGAAAGCCATTTAACCCATTTGAACTTCAATTCTTTATTTAATATCTAACCTGCTATTTCCCAGGGTTATCCTAAAGATCAAATTAAATAAAATAATGAATGTGGATGAGTTTTATAAACTATAAAGGACTTAACACAAATATAAGGTATTATTATTAGCATTTTCACATAGTTTACAGTACGATTGGAATCAAAGTCATTCTCTTTCTAGGAATCCAAAGCACACATATGATCCTTGCCTTCTCAATTCCAAGAGGCAGATATTTGCATGATACAGTCAACTCTACATGATTCAAGGGCTGATTAGTGAGGGGTCTTCTGCTTCTGTCATTGTACCTTTTATTAGTTCCTCTCAGGAACGCCATGTTAACCGATAACAGCTAGAAAGCTGACCGTGGGTGTACATCAGCTCAATTACCTTGAATAACAGCTCTGGTCAAAGTTTTAGCAAAAGGAAGAATTGAAATGATTAACTAGATGGAAACTTCCGGATAATTTGTGGATTTTTCTTATCCATAAGTAATGTAGAGCAATGGAATTCTCACTTCACTGTCAGGGAGGCTGGGGTCAAGGTCAGACAGGATGGGACTAACCCAGACAAGATATTAGCATTTTCTCAGAGACCAATAAAGTAGTATATATTGGTCTTACAGATGTGCAATAGGAATTTGGATATGATTCATTCATTCACTCATTTATTCAACAAGTATGGGTGAAGAACATACTATGTGTCACAGCTCACCACTACGCTGAAAAGCCACTATTTCCTTGTCCTTGTTGCTGTCCCTTCTTTAATATTACACAGAACAACTTGGCAAAGAAAGCCCACAGCCTAACTCTTAGGAGCTATATTCACATTCCTATTACCATAAGGTGGGAGCTCTGGTAGCATAGTGCCTAAGGCACTTGACTGCTAACCAGAAGCCTGGCAGTTCAAACCCACCAGCCACTCCTCGGAAGGAAGATGGGGCAATCTACTTCCGTAGTGATACTGCCTTGGAAACCCAAGGAGGGCTCGCTATGAGTCGGGTCCCACTCGACGGCACATAACAACAACAACGTTATCATAAGACTTTTTCTCATCTTACTCTAGAGTAAGAGTAGGCAAACTATGGCCCCTGGACCAAACTCTGTCCACTCCCATTTCTGTAAATAAAGTTTCAGTGGCCACACCCATTAGTTTATATATTATTCATGGCTGTTTCCCACTACAATGGCAGAGTTCTGGAGTTGTAATAGAGACTGCATGATCCACAAAGCCTAAAATATTTCTTAGCTGGCCCTTTACATAAAAAGTTTGCCAACAACTGCCCTCAAGAGTATGACTAAATCAAAACTCATCTCTCCTGTAAATTTTTGCTTACAGACTAATAGTGTATAGGGAGCTCTGGTAGCTTAGTGCCTAAGGCACTTGACTGTTAACTAGAAGGCTGGTGGTTCAAACCCACCAGCCACTACTTGGAAGGAAGGTTGGGCAATCCACTTCCATAGTGATACCACCTCGGAAACCCAAGGAGGGGTCGCTATGAGTCAGGGCCGACTCAACAGCACATGACAACAACAGTTTGTAAGCTCCTTGAAAGCAGAGAAACTTTCTGTACCTTTGTCTTGTCATATAGAACCCTAAATTAGGGTAGAGTCAAGGCTTAGAGCAGACACAGAAAATTAAATACGTCCTTCCCCACATTTTGTTTTCAACAGATGAGCGCCTTGGAGTTCCATGGAAGACAGCATAAAACCACTGGTATTTGGTTACTTTGGCTTCTAATTCCTCAGAGTCCCTCTGTCTAAGACTTCCAAGACTCAATTTTTGGCCTCTGTCCCTTTGCATATTTATTTCCTGATCTGATGTGGAATTAGAGTTAAATAGGAGCTGTGTGCTAGAATTCCACAAGGCTGGCTCAGCAGGAAACTCTAGGGCAGGTTTTTTGGCATGCCTAACTCTTGTTAGCCTCAGCTATGCTAATTTCTAAAGCTGTTTGCTTTGCTCACATAAATCTTAGAGGCAACTTTGCATTTGGATGCACACCTTTTTATGTACAAATTATGTGACTGGTAATTCTAGGACAGAATAAGGACTAGAAAAAGGAAAAATGGGCTTAGTGGTAATTGAGTGACTCTTCTGTGGCAGGCACCATGCTAGGTGCTTTACAAACATTTTTCCATCTCATCCCACAACAACCCCATGAGACTGTGTCCTCCATTGTACCGATGGGAAAACCAAGGGGAAAAGAGTTAGGTAACTTGTCCACGTTCACAGAGCTGGATTTGAATCCAAACTGTCTGAATCTGAAGCCCATGTTTTCACTTAGTCATGTTGCCTTTTTGCTATCCTATTTATCACTGCTCACCTAAGCTACTGCACATAAATTCAAAAACAAACCCCACATTACACCAAATCCGGCACCCCTCTGGTCCCCAACTGACCGATGCACATGAGGTCTTTTAGTCTTTGGGAGATGAATGTGGGCCCTTCACCATCACAAAACAATCCACTAAAGAACACAGGCATGAAAAAGGCAAAGTCTATTTAATACACCAATTACCCTAGTAATTTGTAGGCAAACACAATTACAGGAGATTTTGACAGGTAACATATCTAAGGACCTCAGTATGAAAGGACACTCCGACTGCTAAAACACAGTAGGCCAGAGAAGAAAACGTGGCCATAATCATGAGGGAGAATGTTAGTAACACCTAGAATGGAGTGGAAATATATCTATAGCATAAGCCCAAGAATCCTTATCTACAAATATGTTCATTGTTTTAAAAAATATAACCAAACACCTATCTTCTCTAATAAAAATACAAGTGTTCGCTATAGTATGCTGTAACAAATACTGCTATGGAAATTCAGTATTTATCATTGTTCGATTCCAGAAAAATAACCAGTGTAGTAGCATTGTAGCATAATTCTAACATTTTATAGTAAACCAGGTATAATATTCTTTAACTTCTTTCTCTAGGTAAAACGTATCCCCGGCCTAGCTTGCGATATCACGAAACACTCAGTCCACTGTTATCTAGATCCTCTGCCATCTAATTTTCTGGAAATGTGAAAGTACTGATTACATTTTCATGCAGATGAAATTCAGATGTCCCTTTTTCAAAGTTTGGCTCCAAGAGTGAGAAAGAACTCTGCAAAGAAGATAGGTAATCTAAATTGTTTTTTAAGAGGATTTAGGAGAAGGCACATTGGGGAACAAATTTGCCACGTGCCCTTTAACTGTTCCTTTCCTCAGAAAACTCAACAGAGGAGACCTGGCCCTTATTACGTCAACACCAAGTTGAACATTGGTTACTTTTTTTCCTTGGTAACCAGTCATTATATATTTTATTTTTAAACTTATTTCATCCATTTTTTTTATATATCAAAAAGGTGATTTCATAGAAGAAAAATATTTTTTTTGCAGCCAGTGGTAGAAAAGGGTCATTGTCAGCTGAAAGTTTATGTATGGCCATGGTGACAGCCTAGGAAGGAATAGGTTCAGGAATTTGCCTAAAATAGCAATAATACTTTAAATAATAACAATACTACATTTCCTAGCTACAAAGTTCCTAATAGAGCCTTTTTCATAATTAACAATTATTCATAAGATAGTTGAAACAACTTTCTACGAATCACTGTCTTTGGAAACCCCAGTAATGACCTACCTGCTGGTGGCTTTATGAAAGGTGGTGGAATTAAAGGTACAATAATGGGTACATTGCCATGATCCTTTGACCCTGCAGGTGAGTCACTGAGTCCATTTCCTGTGGCAAGCCCTGAATAGCTTGTGCTTATATTGTACGGTGAAATAACACTGTCCTCAGGTAATTTGGGTTTTGGCAAAGAATTTTCTATAAAAGAAAAAAAAAATCATATTCAATACAATTAAAGAATTTAGTCAGTAGACCTAAAATTTTTTTATGACGACTTTTCTAAAGTAAAATGGTTATACACCAAAACAAATTTTTTCCTTGCAAGTCTTTAAATGTTTTACCAAATTCTACAGGACCATCCACTGATTTAAGGTAATCAGTCTTGCTACTATAAATTTCTAATGGGTTCCTTTATAATTTGCTCCACTATGATAGCTAACATCCCAGTTGTACTCATGGTGATGAATTTTAGCACTGTAAAATCCCACTGAAAACTGAGAGGCAATTAACCTTTTCCATGAATAAAGTGATATATTGTAGGCATCCTTCTCTGGCTACCTGGGGAAAAGCCTACAACATGCCCTCTAGCACTATAACAAAGTTCCACATTATTATAAACTCTGGGTCACAATATAGTCAAATGAACCAATGAGAAGGGAGCAGATGATTGAAACTGTTGTTTCTTGGGGTATTAGTAACAAAATGATAAACTAGTAAGAAAAATAAAACCTCAACTACAGAAAATAATGTTTTCCCTGTAGTAGCAAATTCTGGCACTCTTTCCTTTCCAATTCCCCAGAGGCAATGATTAGTGCCTAGGCCAAGGATTATACAAGCTATTAGTCTATAGAATATGAACTCATGACTTGCATTTTTCATTTACAGTGAAATTGATGATACTATCTCTATAGCATGATGTGTACAATTTCATAGCAAGCTTAACACAAAATTTGTCACATACATTCAATTCCATGTACCTACAGGACAGCTCATTTACATTTTGTTGTGTGGTATATCAGGAGAAAAGACACTATCCTGGAGACTGTGAGTAAAATGCTTGAACAGGTAGTTTATGCCAATATGAATTTTTCATGCAATGCAAATACTGATCAGTGATGACACACAATTAGTTTTATCTACATTTTATTAACGTTTCCCAAATTGGTTGCTTCTTCACATACTCTTCCTCTTTTCCTTGACAAACTAACTTTCATTACAAATTTAGGCTCATAAATTCGGTATCCACATCAACATCCAGCAATTCCTCCAAGTGTGCCCCATGAAACAGATCTCAAGATCTGCTAGCCACCGGTAGGATCAAGGTTATTTCATTTCTGTCAAGCTTCTGACATTTCTACTCTTTAGCTGGGCTTTAAGAAAATGCTTATGGAGTAAGTTAGGATCTAATCTACTACTCTTTTACTCCTCTTCTTACACTATCCAAGGGTGGGGAAAAGGAGAAAACTTCAAACACAAAATAGAAATAGGGCTTCCCTTCAGAATTCCCACCAAGAATGGGATGAGTGCCATTTCCAAACTGTGAATCTCCTTTGCAATTTTGATCATCTAAACCTAATATTTCACTTAACAGAAAGCCCCAACCAAACCAAACCCTCTTCCATCAAGTTGATTCTGACTCATAGCAACTCCCATAAGGTTTCCAAGGCTGGAGTAGTTTGCCTCATCTTCCTCCCACAGAGCAACTGGTGGTTTGAACCTCTGACCTTCTGGTTAGCAGCCAAATGCCTTACCCACTGAACCACCAGAGCTCCTTGCAGAAAGCCTCAATCTCCAACAATTGATGATGTATCAAAGTACTCAAGAAACTAGAAGAAGTTAGCAAACACTGTCCTTTTCTGTAAATCTGTGGGCAGGACCACAGCACTTAAAGTTTATAGTTTTTGTCTAGCTCTTCCATTGCTGGATGGAGATTAAGCCGTGTATATACTCCTCAGAAGGAAGATGGGGCAATCTACTTCCATAGTGATACTGCCTCGGAAACCCAAAGAGGGGTCGCTATGAGTCGGGTCTGACTCGACGGCACATAACAACAACTTTTGTTTTATGTTGTGCCCTTACATTCTGTGGAATTCTGCTTATGGCAAAGCACTACTGGGAATGTACATTTAAATCAACCATTGGCATAATCAACAAAATAAATCCCAATCCAACTCAAAATTCTGGCAGGTTGAGATAGTTAATCCCTCTTTGCATGAACAAAGGGACATTAAATGTCATTACCTTTGAGAACAGAAATGTGCTGCCGGCTCTCCCCATCTGTAGGGTAGCTCCTGAATTCAATATCTTCACCATCTTTCAATTCAACCTTATCATAGCCATACCAACCAAGGAGTTCATTCATGGTATTTTCTGCAAAGTTCTGAAATAGAAGCATAGCCCACTTACTTATGTAATCAATAACTATTCGAAAAGAACACATAAATCGAATTTTGTTTGCCCTATGCTGTGCACTGCCAGCCCTGCCTCATCTCCCCTGGAGCCGTGTTCATTTTTCAAGTCACGTTCAAAAATTGTAATGCATTTAAATCTCAGAATGACACATCCAATTATGACAGGCCTTCAGACATTTGCAATTTAAAGATAATAAGAAAAAAGGTATTTGTCAGTTTCGCTTACAAATAGATAGTCATATTTTAGCATATTCTTCTGCAAAGTATATATCCCACATTTATATGAAAAGAATGAAAAATAAAGCACACAAACACCTAAAAGACAAGATATTTAAACTGAAAACAATTAATCAACCTTTTTGAGGCTTCGACTCATTTAAATTAGAATTGATTTCTGATTCAGGTGTTGCTTCTTAACATGACTTAGCTCAGATAAAGCAAAATCTCAACAAAGAAATAATTTCTCAATTGTCAACCACTGCCATACAGAAAGCTGAATAGACTACAAGGGTCTCTCTTTTTAATGTCCCCTTTTGCAAGCAAAGTCTTTAAAAATCAATGCATAATTTGCTTTATAAATTTCATTAATGTCTCCATGAAATCAACAGTCACTGTGATTATTTCTGACAAGTAACATAAAAGTACCAAATAACCTTATGTTTACTCCCAAAACCCACTGCCATCAAGCCAATTTCGATTCACAGCAACCCTGTAGGACAGAGTACAACTGCCCCATAGGCTTTCTAAGGCTGTAAAACTTAATGGAAGCAGACTGCCTCATCTTTCTCCTGCAGAGCAGCTGATGGGTTGGAACCACTGACCTTTCAGTTAGCGACCGAATGCTTTAACCACTGCACCATCAGAGCTTCTTTAAGCTCCTGAAGGTTACTAGCCAGACCATATTTTGGGTACTGTGTGAAAATACTTTATGAATTGTAAGTACATAAATGTAGGGTATTATGGTTATTATTGTTTTTCTAGTTATCAGTGTTTCAAAGTAATGGGCATAGCTGGACAGATTTAAAGCTTTAACATCAGGTGATTTTTTTTTTTTTAATTACTTTATCAACTACTTGATCTGGAAACAAGATGTGAGTAAATTATCTTGATGCTCTTTTGTGCCTTAAAACATCTCTGCCAGGTAAGGCCAGATGAACCCACTAGACCAAGCTAGAAGAACTATATATTCCAACCTTCTCTATGGTTCAGAATCTTTCATTATTCTCCTTAGAAGCTGTCATTCCTGAATTACACTGGGATGTATAATTTATATACCTGAAACAAAGCACAAAGGCTAAACTGGAGTGTGCACAGTCTCAGTGTGTGCGTTCCATGTTTTCTTGAATTTCACGATTTTAGATTTCAGCAGGGGTTGCATAAAAAAGAAAAGATATTAAACTACTGACTCCACAAAAACAAACTTGACATTTCAAACCACCCACAGGATGCCAGATTATTTCTTTATTTTTTTTATTTAGTACCCACTTAAGCTTACAGTTCCAACTGGGTCAATCTGTGATGGTATAGTGCACCAGCAATTTAAAAAAAAAAAAAAAACTAGCCAGATTGATTCAGTGTTATCATCCACAAGGCCAATAGTCAGACATGTCAAGCTTTACTGGGGCATTTATTCTCTCTGATGACTGGTCATGTTCACATTAAATAGATATTCTTCTCATGAATGCACAAAGATGGTATGATCGATACAAATAATAAGCTTGGCAACTTCAGGAATACCACTGAGAAGGACTGGGCTAATGCTGCTCTACTCAATCAAAAGAGATACCTTTAATGAGGGAGTAGTCTTCCCTAACGTCCAATTTCTTTCACTGAGCTGAATGCCTTACTTGAGAATGACAGTCCCTAAGCACACAAACCGAGGTCCTCCATCAGAGGACTGGCAGTGGAAATCTCCAAGGATGGGACGTATACCTTGCACTGAAAAACCAATTCCCCACAACATTAAAAGCCCAATTCAAGCTGTCCGATTGGTCTGTGTACCATTCACCCCAATGTGCAAGAGAATGGTACCAAGACAGAAAATCTTCTGCACAGTAACTCTGGCTACCATACCCACTTTCATAGACCATTGTAGCTGGACACCACTCTCTGTCTAACCTCTAAAGTGACACAAAGGCTAGAGATGCATAATTCATGGGACAATCTCCCAGCCTAGAATATAGATTTGTTTGTTTTAGTCCAGCTGCAAATCCATTCAGCCTTTCAGCTCCCATCCCAGGGACGGCATCCAGAAGATTTGGGCATCTGGCTAAAAACTGAAGCCTCAATTGATTATTATTAATAACAAATCCATATTATTTAGGTATCTTAATGGCATCACTTTTAGTTTATGGTTTGTGCTGAGCACTCAGAGCCTTCCTAGAACAATCAATATGCACTTGATCTAGTCCATGATTTTCAATTTACTATAAATGTCCATGAAAATAAACTCTTAAAACATTCCCTTCCTTGTCATTGAAAATAAAAATACTTTAATGCCTTGATACATGACTGCAAAAGCAGAAAATAAAAGGTTTAAAAAGCTTTAAGCCATAAATCTCAAATCTTTCCCTGAAAGCAGGAACCAGATGAAAGAAAGGAAAGGAACATCAAAGTTTCATTTAGTGACTATCACTTCTGTTTTATAATACCATTGTATTAAGAAACCAGAGAACTCCCAGGAATATAAAATTTAAGTTTTTTATTCCCTAACTAGAGACTAGGTTTGAGGTCAGATTTCATATGGACTCATTTTTGCACTACACCAAAGCAAATGAAATAAGACTTTTGTAGTTATCATCTAAGAAACATAACAAATTCTAGAAGAAATAAATTTAATGTTTATGGCCCACAAGAGTTTTCAAATCTTTCTGGTAGAGAATTCCCATTGTTATTTTTTCCACATTTTTTTGTACTATTACTCTTTAAAGTTTCCTATTAAAAGAGTTATTCCTTTCCTACAAGTTTCTTATTTATGTTTTTAATAAAGGTGAAAAATAAAGATGATTAAGAGTTAAAATGCAGAGAAATTTTTGAGATTATGATGTTCAAAGATAGTAAGAGAAGCTACTATACTAAGGCAGGTTGTGAAACTTGCTTCCCCCAAAATCTTTATGAAACTGGTACCAACCATTTGTCTTAAAAGACAAGTCTGGGTAAGGAACTAAAGTAGGAAGTCTCTTAAAGTCCCTTCCAGCTCTAAGATTCTGTGAAATCAAAGAACTTCTACTTATATGAGAAATGAAATACCTTTTGGAAAGAAATGTCATAATTATAGTGATCACACATCATGAATTTTACTGAACAACCATTATTTCAAATATTTTATCATTGCTCCCATAAACCATCAAAATGTGCCAGAAATTTCAATATTTTGGCATCTGAATTACATTTTGCAGACAGCCTCTCGCCCTTGGAAGTGGCACAAAAATCCTTTCTCATACCATGTGGTCCGATTTGGGTTTGGAAAATAGGTCACTATAATTATGATGATAACGTCTAGCACTCTTATAGCACTTTACAGTGTTTCCTTGTCCTTCAGCTCTCTTGTTCCCTTCAATAACTCTATGGACCAGGTATTTGATTTCTGCACCAAACTCCTGGTGAACCTATATAACACCTCATTTTACAAAAGGAAATTAGAGCATCAGGAGAAAAACGACAGGCCTAAGGGTCATCTAGTAACATCAGAACTAAAATACAGAACTTACGATGCTCAGACCAGGCCTCTTTCCATTTTAAACTCTTTTTCATTTTAAATCCCAATATACCAGCAACTCAAAAGAAGCTACCTCCCTGAACCAATCAGAGAGTTGCAAGGAAAGCATGCTATAGGATGTAAGTGTCACAAACAAAGAGATTTCCAACTAGGGCATATTATCTGTGTTAACACTTTCCTTGCTTTCAGATTTGATCATCTACTTTCCTTAAGTACTTGTATTGTTGGAATGTGGATGGTCAAAATTCACAGTTAATAGTTAATCATCTCACTTTATAATTTTTTGGTATCACATCTGACTCTAATTGCTTTGTACTTCTAATACCTAGCCCCACTGTCTCTTCCTCACCCCCTTCAACTCCTCTTCTCATCTCTAGAGCCCCTAAGGAAGACAACTGAGTATTTCCCCAGGTAAATAATCAAGAGTTGACTTTAAGGTACTTTGAAAATAACAGTAATTATAAATTCTCAAAATACTACTGAAACACAGTACTTCAAGGTCTTCAAAAAGGACTCATTTTATTTATTTTTAAAACACCAACTAGTTTTAAAACCATAAGGTAGGTACCACCAATTGGGATTGTTTTCCATACCACATTTGCTTCACTGAATGCCCATGTGATTTCAACTTTGTATCCTACCCAAGTATGCAGAAAGTTTTCATACAGCTCCCATACATTCACCTACATGAGAAAAAAAGTTATGCCCTTTCTCTTCCCACAAACATGATTCCCATTTTCATTCCAACACCCAGTTCTAGTGAGGTATATCATTTACCCAACTACACAAAAAGTAGGTGCTTTGGTGGTACAATGGTTAGGGCATTCATCTGCTAACCAAAAAGTCGGCAGTTAGAACTCACCAGCTACTTCGCAGGAGAAAGATGAGGCAGTCTGCTTCCATAAAGATTTACAGCCTTGGAAACCCTATGAGGAGGCAGTTCTACTCTGTTCTATAGATTTGCTATGAGTTGGAAGCAATGTGATAGCCAATGGGTTGGGTTTGGTTTCTTTGGACACATAAGATATTTAACGGCAGAAGCCTTTATTTCTTTTATGCCTCATCTAGTAGAATGTAATGCTCTCAAAATGTACTCAATACATGCGTTAATACACTTAGATGCTTTCACAAATATCAAAGAAATATGTAAATACAAGAAATGGCCACACAAAATTCAGGAAAACTGAATTTAAAAAATAAATACACAAAAGTTTAAAATATTATAATATCCCGAGTTAGTGAGCACTCTCATAGTACAAGTTTTAGCTAGGGTAATTTGACCCTATGCATAAAAAGCCTTTTAAAAATTACATACCATTTGACTCAGCAATTTCGTTTCTAGGAATTGTAGGTGCAAAACTATGCCTGTTCAGAAATGTTTATTCAGTGTTGTTTTCCTAGAAACAAACTAAATGCCAAACAATAGGGATTTACTTAAATAAATTATAGTTTAGTCATATCATGGAATACTATTTTACCACTAAAATATATGCTGTACATAAATTTTATTTCTGTGGAAATATATTCACAATATATTAAGTTTTAAAAAACAGGTTTGTACACTAAGAGGCCATTTTTGTGTTGGTTTAAAAAGCTATACATTACACATAGAAAAGGACATGGAAAGACATACATCAAAATGTTGACAGTAATTGTGTCTGGGTGAGAAATTTATAGGCTTTGTTTTTCTTTTGCTCATCTGTATTTTTTTTAATACTATTTCTGTCATGTTCATGTATTATTTTCATAAAAATAAAAAAAAAATAGTTCTAATTCAAAATTAACACAGTGTCACTCATAGACTACTATGTCAACCATATTCACAGTTCTAATGACAATAAAAGGGAGCTCTGGTAGTATAGTGGCTAAGGCACTTGACTGCTAACCAGAAGGCTGGTGGTTCAAACCCATCAGCCACTCCTCGGAAGGAAGATAGGGCAATCCACTTCTGTAGTGATACTGCCTTGGAAACCCAAGGAGGGGTCGCTATGAGTCGGGTTCGACTAGACGGCACACAACAACAACAACAACAAATGACAATAAAAAGATCTGCTGGTTACATTATTTAACTTCAAAACATTCTGACACATATTCTCCAAGAAAGTGGAGCACATGAGAGATATTTTCAAAGGAAAAGGAACTTCCAATCCTTGAGCCACTTATGAAAAATAAAATAAAATAAAAAACTCACTGCCATCAAGTCGATCCTCACTCATAGCAACCCTCTTTGGGTTTCTGAGGCAGTGAATCTCTACAGAAATATATTGCCCAGTCTTCCTTCCACAGAGAGGCTGGTGGGTTTAGAATGACCAACCTTCTGGTTAAGTCAAATGCTTAGGCACTACATCACCAGTGCTCTCATTAGGCAAGAAAAAAACAAACAAAAAAGCTAGTATCCCTGCTAGTCAAGGTAATGCAAAATAAAATGATGGTTATTTTTGGAAAATATTTTCTCTCCTTTTCCATCTCCATCTCTTCTGGCTGACTTCTAGGGTAATTTTCTATTAAGTAATTGGACCCGCTAAGAGAAAAAAAAACGAAACATGCAAAAGAAAAGCAGAGCCTTGTTCAGAATTCCAGAGTGAAGTAGAAACTGTACTTGATTAGAAGTTGATTTCCAGCTCTATCTCAGGCCTGGCCCAGGACTGAGTCTAAGCTGCCTCTCGTAACACAGACCCAGTGGATAGGTTTTATTTTACACTCTGCCAAGATGCAGAAAGTAAAATTTAAATAGCACAAAAGAAATATTTGAGTAGCCCTTTTCAGATTACAAAGTACTTGAACATTCATGAACCCACTGGGTCACATGGTATAGTGAAGACAAGCCTACTCCCCGCAGAGACCCCATATTATTACATGGAATAATGCGTGGCCAGATTCACACTCTTGGTAAAACTTTCTGCATTAAGCTCTGCATTTTTCATGAACTATGGCTGTTTGGCTTAATATCCTTTGAAGATGGTCACTGTGCTCCATTTTGGTTCATTTTGCAGCATCATTCTCAGCCACAGCACGATGCTTACAATGCAGGGCTGAAGGCAGAGGACACATCCTAACACAAATACCCAACTCTAAGCACTCTTGTTCTCTTATAGATATATTCTGAATTGGATAGCTGTATAACTGATGTATGTAACAAAAATTGTGTGCTTCCATATATAAAATCAAGAGTCTTTCATTGTTTGGTTGTGACACAGAGCAGACAATTAGGTCCTCACGTTTTAATCTGCTGCCTGGACATCAGACGTCCTGAAAGGGTCAAGTAAGTGTTGTGAAATTACAGGTAACAGTCCTCAGGCTACACTGTGGCAGGCGAGGCAGGTGTGCAGCTGTGTGCAGCTGTGTCCTATCACAGCTGTAGAACTGACCTAAAACTCACCAAGACTTGTTACATTGTTTTCCTGTCTGTGCCAAAGCCAAAGCCACTGGCCTTAAAGCAACACAGAATTCCACAGGCTTTTTTTTTTTTTTTTCTGATTATAGAAGACATATTAACACCCTTAAAATATACATTCAGCAAATCTTACCTACCTCATGCTTTCATGAGTGCTTACATGTTTCAATTGGCACTATCAACAAAAACAACAACAACAAAAAAAGTGGTTCTCCCCCTCCCATTCTGCCCTGTAATTTAATTCCTTCTCTTTTAGGAAAATATTCAGTAAGTTTATTCACTTATGAATGTAAGTGTGGTTGGCTTCCTATTCCACAAGAGGAAGTTTTAGAGTTTAAGGATTTTTAAATAACTCACCTTCTACAATTTCTAATAATGGTTTTTATTTTTTAAAAAAAAGTATAAAAACTCTTAATAAAAAGGGGTATTTCCTTAGAAGAAATGGGAAATCTGGTCACCCTAACAAGATACTCATTCCCTAGAACTCTCCTTTTTTCAGAGTCACTTGCCCTCATTTTTTTTTTTTTTTTTTTTGAGGCCCTGTTTTTGACTTTTCCTTTAAACTGTTACCTCTTGGTTTCTATGAGTCTGTCTTTCACACAAGTAGAGTAGGGCTTGGCTTCTCAGAAGCAGTGCTTGGCAAGCACAGAGGCAGGAAACGCAGAAGGGAATGAGTCTGTCGGACTCATTTTCTTCTAGTTCAAATATTTATTTCAGATTGAGAAGGAAGTGGAGTGGTTCCTTTCCATTTCCTTGTCTCTGGAAGCTGAGAGTTGTATAAAGCTTAGAGAATTGTACTGTATCACACATCACACTCCCAGATTTACAGATGGACAAAGAGATTCTTCCCAGAAAACCCCTAGTTCGAACACAGCAGGATTCATTGCTCACCGTGCCCTCCTAGGGCCTGCTTTTAGTGGTTGAGACTGAAGCCCCGAGTAGGGCAACTGATAGTGATGCTAAGGAGAAAGCTGGTGGGCTCTGGAACGTCCCAGACAGCTCCCAAGAAACCATGTCTTGACTGGCATTAGTCCCCAGCCCTGCCACGTGGCATACCTGACACCACTGCTCAGCCAGGGGGGATCTCTCATAATTTCTGAATGCCACAGTGAGATCTGGTCCTAAGGCCACTTTCTCGGTTCCTGAAACTTACTGTGTCGACACGAGGACAGAGTTCAGAGGCCAAACTTAAAATGCACCTCTTTTAATAATGAGCTGCTTTCAACCTTAAACACTGATGTTTCCGACTCACACTCAATTTTTCTAAATAAATAAATAAACTCCAAGCTATTTACCTCACTACACTCACTAGCTCAGCTCTGCAACTGGCTTTATTGTCTACACAATTGACACTGGTCATGTTTAATGCCAAACTGAGAACATCAGAAACTAAACTAGAAAATCTTGTGGTGAGTTTACTACTAAACTCTAACAGATGTGCCTGACTCAAACTGTAAGCATCAGGACTGAAGCATAATTTTAGGTACAAATTACTTACTGAGAAATTTATAGACAGAAAACTTCTTAAGCAAAGGAGACTCTATGGCATTTAAAACAGATTATCCTGTAGTTTAGCAATTGATAAAGAAGTCAAACTTTGTAAATGTATTAACTATGGTTTGTTTAGGAAAGTTTCCAGGGCAGAATGTTTGATCGAATCATGTTGGTTTTGTCCAAGAGTTTTACAAGATAAAGATCTGATTCATATCTGAATTCTTAGTTTAGGGTTTTTGAATTGTAATATTGTTTATTTCACTATAAATGCAGTTATATTTACACTTATCTGGATACATTCACTCATACAAATTAGTTTTTATAGCGTATCTACCATATTCTGGATGAACTCCTGAAATTCACTAGCATTTCCATGTCAGAATTCCCTCCTAACACCTATTTATTATGATACTTGTGAACTAACAGTGAATCACAGACATATTACATTAGATACAATCATAATATTCACTTTAGAAAGCAAGTAGTCAAAATATAATCACATTACCATCTAATTTTTTAAAATCCTTTCTATTAGTTGGAGCCCTGGTGGCACAGTGGTTAAGCACACAGCTGCTAACCAAAAGGTCAGCGGTTTGAACCCACCAGTCACTTCACGGACGAAAGATGTGGCAGTCTGATTCTGTAAAGATTTATAGCCTTGGAAACTCTATGAGGCAGTTCTATTCTGTCCTACAGTGCCACTATAAGTTGAAATCAACTCAAGGGCAATGGGTCTGGTTTGGTTTTTAGTTCCATTAGTCATTAATTACATAAGGCTTACTAATTTTAAGTACTGTAGAGTAATCAGGAGCTCTGGTAGCATAGTGGCTAAAGCACTTGACCGCTAACCAGAAGGCTGGCGGTTCAAACCCACCAGCCACTCCTCGGAAGGAAGGTTGGGCAATCCTACTTCCGTAGTGATACTGCCTCGGAAACCCAAGGAGGGGTCGCTATGAGTCGGGGCCGACTCGACGGCACATAACAACAACAACAACAAACGTAGAGTAATCAGTCTTTGTAACTAAGAAAAATCAGGATAGAAGACAGGAGAAGAAAAGGAAAAATAAAGGAACACTGTAAAGGTCATTGTGAAACAAACATTTCTGCTTGAAGACATTTTCACTGAAGTACACTATTAAGAAAGCTATGCCAAGTCATGTACTTTCACACAGAAAATTATATTGTATCAAATTTAAATTTGTTACAACTGCCATGTACATTAAACCAGTGATAAGGAAAATGTAACCCAATATCTGATCTAGTGAAACAGCAACCAACATTAGCTCCCAGCCACGTGAAGACAAGCCTCAATGCCATTACTGGTGTCAGCTAAACCTCAGCCAGATTGTCTTCTCTAGCCATTTTTTAATAAATACGTGACTATCTCAATTAGGAAATCTTGAAAGAAATCTCTGTCATGAGGCAAGTTTGTTGCTCCTTCTCAGTGCCTTGCATTTGCTGTACTTAAAATAGACACTTGTACCAATGTCCTTTCTATTACCCGAAGGGGGAAAATCACATACACACCAGTCCTTTTTCTTTTAGCTCGCAGAGAAGCAACTTGATCCAACCAGTGTTGAAACCTGAGTAGGTCACTGTACACCACGATAAAATTCCCTAATCCCTGAGCCAAATCTCCCTAAGGGGGGCCTCCTCCTGATCCTCACTTCCCAGGCTGACTTTTCCATTCGCTCTCTCCTCTTTCCCCCTTTCATTTCCCCTACCTTCAAGCCTTGATATGTGATCCGCAGTGGGGGCTCAGGTTTCCGTTTTTACAGCTTAGGCCGTGCTAGCTGTATACATTCCTTTCTTTCTGCTGGGCAGTGATTACTTACTAGGGCTTAGTTTACACTGGTCCAGATGAAAGCCATTCAGATGAAGGCAAACACAGCCAGGCAGCTCCAGCAGCACCAATATGGAGCTGCACAAGGCCACATTGTGTTCTTGGTGACATTTTCTTGCACACATTTTTATACAGGGCGACCAACTTGTTAGGTTACTCTACACTTTGGGTTTGAGGAGATTATGAGATAATATCACAAGGTTTGGAGAGGGGTTTCGTTGATGCCGTTATTAATGTTAAAAGCAAAAAAATACCAAGGAGTTCAAAATAACTCTGCTGCCTTTGGACTCTGAGAAATCACTTTTGAAATGAGAACTTTTGGTGCCATTATCTTAGAGGAATTTCATGACCTGCTGACACCGTGTGCAGGACATGACTGAAGATTTCAGCCAAAGCTCTCCTACATTGTTCCAAACCAGAGCAAAAATTCGGATCTTACAGGCAACTGAATTATTTATTGGGTAAAAATTCTTATTCGATGCTCTCTGCATGAAAATGACTAAGATTAAAACTTCAAATAGTATGTGGCAATTTGGAAAAAAACACAATAATAACATTTTAAAAAGAGGAAATTCTGTGCACCAAGGTTAATTCCATACTTAAGTTAGTCCTGCAGCACTGGCTGAAAATTGTGTAATTTTCCCCCTTCACACAATGTTGTTTCTGTTTCTTCCTCACCAGTTCAGACAAACATCTGTTATACTGTAGAAGGACAACTATCTCCCAAACCATGGAGTGTGCCCGCAGCCAAAGTCAACAACGTGAGCCCCAAGCATGGAGCACAGTCAGCCTTTATATCCAGCCGGGATAACATTTCACATGTTTTGATTAAAATTAACTAATTTGTAATTCTAGAACCTATGAAACTTAAAAGCTGCCATCCATATAGATCACATTAGGCAGTGTTTTAAAGGGCCAGTGCACACTGTGATTTCCTGATGGCCTTTTCGTCTCTCCTCTTCCCTCCTCCCCTAATTCAAAATGGAAAAGTAATCTGGAAATGCAGGGCAGGAGGGAAGAGTAAAGTGAGGAAGATTGGTGATTATAGAATGTTTGGATTCTACAGCATCAAAAGACAGCTCCTTCCACTGTTTTGTTTTCTTTTGTTTTTAAAGAAAAAAAAATCTCTCATTGGACTCAATGGTGATTTTCATCACAGGGGTAGTACTAATTTCCAAGGCAATTCTTCCTTAACTCTCCTTTTGACCAATGCTGCCTGCAGTTGATGCTTCCAGGCACTAAGTTCCTCATCCAGAAATAAAAAACCTAACTCCAAAATTTAGAGTGCTACTGACATTTTAGGGAGGAAGGGAAGCTAAGCATATGCACCTAGTACACATAAGGATGTCTATCCATATGCCCCTTTCTAAGCGTGGGCTACATACAAGGCGTTCTCCTAGAATATGCTTGGTCTGATCAAGAAAATGACAAAACGTTTACATGCCATTTTCATCCCATTCTTTCAAATACAAACTTAAACTGACCAAATCAGCTGGCAGTATTAGGGATTCTATGCAGAAGATGGGGAACTTCAAGAAAGCTATAGAATTCAAACTAAGTCCGCCAAACCTGCTACTTCATTGTAACATATAGAAGGAGTGTGTGTGTGTGTGTATACACACACACACAGTATAATATAATAAAAAAGCCTCATGATATCAACATAGAATAAAACCCTCGCCAGGGCAAAAGCTGCAACTTTACATAAAATAAGGGGGTGAGGGGGTCCAGAGCTGAGCGGTGTTCTCGTGCAACCGCTCCGACGTGAACAGCTGGAGCCCCAGGCTGCTGCGCTCGCCACCTCTGGAGCACCGCTGGCCTGGCGGGGAGCCCGGGCTGGCCTTTGCAAACAATGGGCAGACGCCCGGCGACAGCCTCCCCTCGGACCGCTATCTTCCAGCCAGGCTTCCTCGGGTTTGATTAACTGCGAAGTGAGGCACTCAAAGGCCAGCGGGAGACAGCGACAGCCGCGGGAGAGAAGCCGGAGGCTGCGGGAGAGGCAAGCCTGCCGTCAGGACCGTACCAAGACCCGCGCCGCTCTCAGGCCGCCACTCTCTGTGACACTGACAGCCCCTTCACACCATCACACGGGACTACTTGCAGGGAAGCGGGACCGAGGAGCTGAGAAATGAACTGGGGAGAACTGGCAATGGGCGCTCCCAGAGTGCCTCGTCCGGGCGGCTGCTAACTTTGAACCATCCGAAGGATGATACCCGGCGACAGGGAGAGAAACTACACCGTCCACTAGTAAAGCCTCTTCACCATGCCCACCCACCGCTTGGGCCTCTGGTTCCTTTCCCCTGAAACGCGTCAATATCAACCTGGGTTTTATGAGGTTAAATAGAGTGTGGTTTCCTCTCCCGTCCCCCCCCCCCCATCAAATCTGAGGGAGGCAAACCTCGGGGATGCAGCCCGCGAGTTGGCCTCGGTTTTGAACCTGGAGGAGGAGCTGAGGCGTTCTGGGCATCCTACAGAAATTGACAAGCGCTCCCCTGGACCCCCAAATCCATACAACGGCCAAAGGGGAGTGGGCGGAAGAAAGAGCTCTGTCTCCCCGGCCCCCGAGGTCCAAATATACCTTCATTTCCTCATTGATCTCCCTTTTCACTGGGTGAGCTGGTTTCCTGCTCCTCTTATTTTCCGGAGGTCTCCCTTCTTTCTCCATTTCTGCCATGTTTTTGTGTCTGGTTTCTGTGGAGATGAAATGGCTGCTGCTGCCGCCGCCGGTGGTGGTAGTAGTGGTGGTGGTGGTGGTGGTGGTGATGGTGGTGGTGGCGGTGGTGGTGGAGGTGGTGCTGATGGTGGCAATGCTGGCAGAGGTAGCGGGGCTGGCGGGGCTGGGGCTGGGAGGGGGAAGGGAAGGCAGGCGCCGGAGAAGCGGGGTCTCTTCTAGCGGCGAAAAACGTCAGTGGCTGTCAGAGGGAAAGGTAGCTCGAAGAGTCTCGGGGATGCCGCCGCCGCCGCTCCTGTTCCTGCTGCCGCCGCC
>NW_006921659.1:6179301-6186367 GCF_000298275.1 Orycteropus afer afer
GGCTGCATCCTCGGTGCCCCGTGGAGTCGTCAGCCATCTTCTGTCGCTCTGTCCGTCTGCATGGGCGAGGGGGACGAGGGCCGGGTGTGGAGAGAGCTGCTCTGGGCGTGCGTGCGTGGATGTGTGTGTGCGCCCGGGAGAGCGCGCCAGCCCCGGCGCCCAGCGCCTCCCGCGAGCCAAGCTGAGCCGGGGGCGGGCCGGGGGCCGGCGCGGGAGGAGGGAAGGGAGGGGACCCGGGAGGAAGCGGGCCGGAGTGGGGGAGCGGTGGGGGGGGCTAGGACAGCCCCCCCGGCTCCCGAGCGGGCGTGGCTTCCACCGTCACCGTGTACGCTGATGCTGCGCGGCTCTGGGGGCTGCTCGCGGCCGCCTGTTCCTCCTCCGCGGACACAGGCGGGACGCGGCGCCCCTCGCGGTCGCCTCCCCTTCGCGACCTCCCGGATCGGCACCCCATTCGGTCCCCTGCCCCCTGGGCCATCGCTCGCGCTTGGACCCCAGCCCTATGCGATGTGGGTTCCAGAGGGTTTGGAGCTGTGTTTTGAGTTCGTCCTAGAAGCTGCTGAGGAAAATGAATGGGGGTAGGGAAGGAGGTTGGACCGCGGGAGGGCACCGGGACCTGAGTTCGCAGCAAGAGTAGGCTGCTCCCCCCTCCCCGCCCCCAGCCACTCCGGTGAACGCAGACAGCTCGCCGCCTCTGGATTGCAGCGCCGGGGTCTCGGGAAAGGGAGCTAGGAAACCACAGTCCTGACCTCCCCTCCGCTACTGGGCTAGAGTGTCCTCCTCCGAGGGCCACCGCGGCGCGCGCAAAGGCTGAAGGGCCCTTGGAGAGGTCCCCCGCCCAGCACGGCAGGCCTCAGCGCCGCGCGGACTGTCACTGCACTGGCAAGGAATCTTTCGACTTGTTTGCTTCCCAATGAACAATTTAGAAGTAGGGCACTTCGACCTCCAGCCCCTGTTCTTGCTGTTTGTTATTGTCATTTGCCCCCTGTTGGTTCTTTCTCGCCCTCTCTCTCTTTCACACACACACGCGCGCGCGCGCGCGCGTTCCGCCACAAAGTATAAATGTACTCCCTGGCCCCGCGTGTACTCTTCTCCGGTACCCTGGGTTTATCCTCAAAAAGGTTGGGCTGAGTAAGTGCGGCCGTGAGAGCAGAGTCCCTTGTAGGGTTCCCGCTCTCCGGGAGCTGGACACCTCGTCACGCCCAGGAGGGACCCTCCGGACGCCGCCCGGTTGCGCTCTTTCAGCTCCTTCCCCGCCCGCGCCTGCTCTTCCGGAGCTGTGCTTTTTACCCCTGCGCTCACGCGACCCCTGTTTGGCCCTCTTGTGAACAAGGCCAAGCTCGGATTGCTTCTGTCCCTCTGGGTTGAGGCACTAGCGTGAACGGTTGGGTCAGGCTTCCGTGAGACACGCGGCCCTGAACTCGTACATCCTGCCAGGACACATTGGCGTTCCCCGTTTAGCTTTCCCGCGCCGCAACTCTTCGCGCTCACCTGACAAACGCGGTATGGGGGTGTCCATTGTTCTGCAGCTCATTATTATGGAGTGTTCACTATGACAGTGGTGGGACTTAAAATTACATTTTTATTTTTTTTAAGTACTTAAGAGAATGAATTCAATGTGGAGATATAAGTTAAGCTTTCCATTAAAATCTCAGTTTGGCCTGTCAAACGAGGCTCATTCTGGGTATTTCATTGCCTAATTTGCATCTTAGCATTGTTTTGTTCCTTAAACATCAAAATAGAGATATTTTCGGCGTGTTCCCAGGAAGGCTGAGCACCTCCACATTGCCTGTTTTGCATTTTAGCATTATATTGTTTCGTAAACGCCAAATTACAAATGCCTGGGAGTTTACTCTGGAGAGCTGAGCACAACCTCTCGCCTTTTCCCTGACAGAGGAAGCAAGAAGAAATTGTACCTCGCTTCGGTACAGAACCCAGAGCCTGCGACGACCAAGCCTGGCTCAGCGCCTGCCAGGCGTCGGCGCAGTACACCTGCGCTAAGGTAGTTTCTACCGCAGTTAGCTGGGACGCCGAAAAGTCCATGGACCAGGAATTAATGAGATTTCAAACAACTCTGTGAAGTATTAGCAAAAAAACAAACCCAATGCCATGAAGTGGATTCCTACTCAAAGCGACCATATAGGACAGAGTAGAACTGTCCCCCAGGGTTTCCAAGGCTGTAAATCTTTTCTGAATCATCCTGCCTCATCTTTCTCCCTCTTCAGCAGTATGTTGCGGTTGTTGTTATGTGCCCTAGAGTCAGACCCGACTCATAGAGACCCCTCCTTGGGTTTCCGAGGCGATATGACTACGGAAGTAGATTACCGCATCTTCCTTCCGAGGAGTGGCTGGTAGGTTTGCACCGCCAGCCTTCTGGTTAGCAATCAAGTGCCTTAGGCAGTCTGTTGTTGTTGTTGTTTTGTGCCGTCGAGTCAGCCCTGACTCATAGCGACCCCTCCTTGGGTTTCCGAGGCAGTATCACTACGGAAGTAGGATTGCCCAACCTTCCTTCCGAGGAGTGGCTGGTGGGTTTGAACCGCCAGCCTTCTGGTTAGCAGTCAAGTGCCTTAGCCACTATGCTACCAGGCAGTCTAGGCATCCTCTATTGGAGATTTTTCCCAGTATCCTCAGGGAGCGCCCTGGTACGATCGATGGATTGTGAGCTGTAGGCCCTTGGGATGGGTCTCACAACTTACAGTATTCACTGCGGACTTCAACGACCCACACCACAAGGCTGCGGAGAGAAGCCCAAACCTTTTTGCACTAACACTCCCCCCACACACATTCGTGGAACGACAACACATTTCCAAGGGTGTGAAGGTGGGTGTATTTCGTGGTGGGGATTGCTACCCTAATGCTGTTGCTGGCAACTAGAGAAGAAGAGGAGCCTTTTGTAAAAATCTGAGTATCATTCAAAATATCTGATAAATAATACATGAATTGGAAATAGTTTTATCCTCTTGGTTTTTAATGAGGGGAAAAGTTTTTTTTTTTTATTTTTTAATATTCTAAAATTGTGGAAGCGTATGTTGTAAACTGTACACAAAAAGAAGCTTCTCGTCTTTTGGAAACATATTTAAGTTCCCTCTGTTTCTTTGGTGCCAGAACCATTACAATTGATGCACTGTTTTTCAGCCACTATCAAATAACATGTTATATACCCCAAGTCCTAAGATACAGTTTCACATGTTAAGAATAAAATAAACAGAAAAGGTGAAGTGTAGCCCAGAGTTATATTTAGATGCAGCTATACTTCCTTTAAAGAAATTTACTTACTCTGAGATGGTCCAGGCATTTAAAAAACAAAATAATACATTAGTCAGCCACCTGTTCTTTCAAGGCATATGTCCTCCAGAGCACTGAGGTGAGAACATTGTGTTAGAATCCACAATGAATGTCTTTAGTGACAGAATGAAAGTTCATAAAATATGTGTGAAGAAAGCTTTTAGTCTAAAATGAACTTTGAACTAATGATTACACATTGTTAATGGCTCTGAGTTTTTTCAAATGTTCTATAGATGAAGACAATTATAAGAAAAGTTGCTGTCTTACGCATTTTAACATACCATAAGGAGGGGTCGCTATGAGTCGGGTCCGACTGCATGGCACCTAACAACAAAAACAACAACAACAACAAATAAGTCAAATAATGTTCCCCAGGTAATTTCATACAGTCTGTAAGAGCCTAACTCTAAGTGAGTAGGAACAATTTTATATGTATCTTGGAACAGTCACCTATCTGCTCCCCAACCACCAGCTCACACACACACACATACACACTTACTTTGTTGGTACAGTTGACAAAGAGCCTGAAGTCAAAATATTGTTGTTAGCTGCTTTTGAGTCAGCCCTCGACCCAGGCTGACCTCGTGCGCATAAGGAAAAACTGCCTGATCCTTCACTATCTTCGTGATCTGTTGCAGATTGAACTATTGTGACCCACAGGGCTTTCTTGGTTGATTTTTGGTAATAGATTGCCAGGACTTTCTTCCTAGTCTAACCTGGACACTCCACTGAAACTTCTTCAGCATCATAGTAACACACAAACCCCCACTGAGAGACAGGCACTCATAAAATCTCTCATATTGCAACACAAGGCTTAAGAGTTCGTTCAGCTTGAGAAATGCAGAGCACGTTCTTCCTTTTTGGTTTTCTAACTCCAGGTCTTTGCACATTTCCTTGTAATTCTTTATTTGGTCATCTTTAGCTGATCTTTGAAATCTTCTGTTCAGCACTTTTACTTCTTCATTTCTTCCATTTGCTTTAGGTATTTTACATTTGAGAGCAAGTTAGAGAGTCTCTTCTTTTTGTTTATTTATTGTAATTTGGGTGAAAGTTTACTGAGCAAATTCATTTTCCATACAGTCGTTCACATACACTTTGTCTCATGACATTGACTACAATTTACCACAGTGCAACAGCTCCCCTCCCACTTCCTCCCCATAGTTACCTCTTCCTTGTGTCCTTCCCTCCATGTACTCCTGCCCCCTGAACTGTCTCCCTGTGTATGCACAGCCCTTCTATCCTCCCATGATTGTTCTCTCCAAGGAGTGTATCTACCTAGTGTAAATGTTCACTTCCTATGCCTGTCTTTTGTTTGGCTGGAAGCCACAGAAGTGGGTTCAATTGAAAGGTAGCTAGGGGCCACAGTCTCAGTGGTTCCATCAAGCTATCACACCAGCAGACCTGGTCCTTTTCTTTCTTCTTCTTTTTTTTTTAACTGATTTTGAGTTTTGTTCCCACTCTGTCCAGGATTTTCTACATAGATCCCCATCCGAGTGGCTGACAGTGGTAGCCGGACACCATCTAGTTCTTCTGGTCTCATAGTCATATAGGCTGAGGATCACATGGTGTAATAGTCACTTGGACTAATTGTTTCCATGAATCTTTGGTTTTCTTCATTTACAGAGTCTCTTATGACATCCATTTTCATTTTTCATTTCTTTCCTCTTTTTAATGAACTTTTGCTTTCTTCATGTGTGATGTCCTTGATGTCATCCACAACTTGTCTTGCCTTTGGTCATTAAAGTTCAGTGCATCAAGTCTATTCTTGAGATGGTCTCTAAATTCAGGTGGGATATACTCAAGGTCATAATTTAGCTGTATGAACTTGTTTTAATTTTCTTTAGCTTCAGCTTGAACTTGCATATGAGCAATTGATGATCTGTTCCACAGTTGGTACCTGGCATTGTTCTAACTGATGATGTTGAGCTTCTCCATCTTCTCTCTCCACAGAGGCACTTGACTGTTAACCAGAAGGCTTATGGTTGAAACTCACCAGCCACTCCTTGGAAGGAAGGTTGGGCAATCTACTTCCATAGTGATACCACCTCAGAAACCCATGGAAGGGTTGCTGTGAGTCGGGTCCGACTCGACAGCACATAACAACAACAACAACAGTCAATATTATTCCTATATATTCCATCTGGTGAGGTCCATGTGTATAGTTGCTGTTTATGTTGTTGGAAAGAGGTATGTCCAATGAATAAGTCATTGGTCTTACAAAATTCTATCATGCAATCTCCAGCCTCATTTCTATCACCAAAGCCATATTTTTTCCACTACCAATCCTTCTTCATTTGCAACTTGCATATTCCAATCACCAGTAATTATCAATATATTTAGATTGCTTGTTTAATCAATTTCAGATTGCAGAAGTTGGTAAAAATCTTCAATTTCTTCATCTCTGGCATTAGTGGTTGGTGTGTAAATTTGAATAATAGTGATATTAACTGGTCTTCCTTGTAGGCATATGGATATTATTCTATCACTGTTATACTTCAGCAGGGATCTTGAAACATCCTCTTGATGATGAACATGACACCATTCATCTTCAATTTGTCATTCCCAGCACAGTAGACCATGTGATTGTCTGATACAAAATGTCTAATACCAATCCATTTCAGCTCACTAATGTCTAGGATATCAATCTTTATGTGTTCTATTTCATTTTTGATGACTTCCAGTTTTCCTAGGTTTTTTTTTTTTTTTGTACAGTCCATGTTCCAATTATTAATGGATGTTTGCAGTTGTTTCTTCTTATTTTAAGTCATGCCACATCAGCAAAGGAAGGTCCCGAAAGCTTTACTCTATCTATGCCATTAAGATCTACTGTACTCCGAGTCTCTGGTCTACTGTACTTAAAGAGCTCTGGTGGTGTAATGGTTAAGGCCTTTGGCTGCTAACCATAAGGTGGTAGTTCAAACCCACTACCTGCTTCACAGAAGAAAGATGAGGAAGTTGGCTTCCATAAAGATTTACAACCTTGGAAACCCAACGGGGGTTGTTATGAACCAGAATCAATTCAATAGCGGTGAGGTTATTTTATTCATTCGTTTGTTTGTTTGTTTATGTACTTTGAGGAGGTAGCTCTTTCCTAGTCTATCCTGAGTGGCTTCCAACCTGAAGGGTCATCCTCTGGCACTATATCAGACAATATTCCACTGTTGTTGATAAGGGTTTCCACTGGTCAAATTTTTAAGAAGCAGATTACTAGGTCCTTCTTCCTAGTCTGTCTTAGCCTGGAAACTCTGTTGAAACATATCTACCATGAGTGACTCTGCTGGTAGTTGAAATACTGGTGGCAAACTTCCAGTATCACAGCAACACACAAGCCACCACAGGATAACTAACTGACAGATGAGTAGTGGAATATATGTAATATATAGTTAGTATCACCCAAAAGAAGCCCAGGTGGTGCAGTCATTAAGCACATGGCTGCTATTCAAAAGATTGGTGGTTCAAACCCCCCAGCTGCTCAGTGGAAGAAAGATGTGGCAGTCTGCTTCTCTAAAAAGGTACAGTCCTGAAAACCCTGTGGGGCAGTTCTACTCTGTCCTACAAGATTGCTATGAGTCAGAATTGACTTGATGGCAGTGGGTTTGGGTTTGGGTATAACCCAAAAGAAAATGGTTTGTTTGAGATTGTATTCTAAATATTATAATGTTGTTGTTGTTGTTATGTGCAGTCGAGTCAAACCGGACTCATAGCGACCCCTCCTTGGGTTTCCGAGGCAGTATCACTACGGAAGTAGGATTGCCCAACCTTCCTTCCGAGGAGTGGCTGGTGG
>NW_006921659.1:6186467-6206413 GCF_000298275.1 Orycteropus afer afer
CTTGGGTTTCCGAGGCAGTATCACTACGGAAGTAGGATTGCCCAACCTTCCTTCCGAGGAGTGGCTGGTGGATTATAAATATTATAATAAAACCCACTTAAACAGAATATTTTCAGTAACTAATCAAAATTCTGGTAAAATACAATTTAACTTATTCATTGCCTTAGTATGTTGTCATGTGTTGCTTGAGGACATCCATTGATAAAATTAGACTTCTCCCCTTTATTTGATTTACATAGATACTACTATAGACTCAAAAAAAAAAAAAAACAATTCTCTTTAGATAAATAATCAAGTACTATTGAAATTATTGAACCTTTGACAATCTATGTTGAACTACTGTGTATCGAATTCCCGCTATGAGCCGAGTATTTTGCACACGTTTTCTTGTTTATTTCTTATAACCATCCTTGAATTAAGTATTATTTTGCATATTTCATTCCATGAGAAAGTGAGGCTGAGCACTATGAAGTGGCTGATTTAGGATAAAAGTCCCCCGTCAGCCAACTCCCAGACTGGTAAACTGTACTTTTCACCTACACTACACTGCCACCCTCTGTGCTCATCCCTTTTATCACCTTTTTGAAAAGTAGAGCATGTAGAGAGGACGAGTAATTTAAATTTCTTATTTAGTCTAATTTATACATGGCTGTTATGAAAATTAAAACAGCTATAACCAAATACTCAACCTTTCAGAAGGAACATACTACATGTTAATATTCTCCAACAAAACACAGTGTTCAGTAAATGGTTACAGAGGATTGATATCTATGTTTTGACCTGCCTCCTTTGAGGAACATTATGTGTAGTAAAAAACATTTTTCTATCACAGAAAATTTGTCTCCAATGTACTGTTGGACCATAAGTTGTCTCTTTATTACATTCCAGAGGGAGAAAGTTGAGTGGAAAAGATTCTGCAGTTTAACAATGAGAAGACATTATACATTGCAGTAAAAGGAAAAAAGAATCTACTAAAAACTAAGTAGATAAATTCAGGATTTTATAAGTCTTGGGATATATGTTGTGCATTAAAAAAACAATAAAAAAAAAATCCCATTGAAACTGCCAAATCTGTATACCAGAGCTGAAGAAGGTCTTGTGCTTGAACTCGGTTCTGCTTCTTCCTCTCTGAAGTCAGTGGGTCTTTAATGTGCCTGAGCTCCTTTTGGAGACCTGGAGTTGCAGGCGAGCTGACAGGGACAGTCATAATGAGATGATCCAGGTTCAGTGACTAGGAAATGCTTACCAAGACATTCTCAGAATACACAGTGTGGGAAGGGGCTGGTGTCCCAAAAAGGAAAACAAAACCCAGCATGGGAATCATTAAAGTGCCAGGAAAGTACAGGATTCAGAAACATGCCATCAAGTCATAATGGGGAGACTTGATCATGAGTCTGTATAAATTGCCAGCGTTGAGCATAGAGTCTTCACTGGGGCTCTCTTTTCATGTGGTGAGCAGCAGAGTTTTGTGGCCTGAACACATGGAAATTACATATACTTTAGTAATAACAAAATCTTTTAGTAATAACAATAAATAGTAATTTATTGACTGCTTCTTTGTGTACCAGGGACTGTGCTAAATACAGAGATTATTTTCTTTAATTTCCAGCAACTCTCTGACATAGATGTTGGTTTGGGTTCCATTTTACAGGTGAGAAAACAGAAGGTTAAAGAGATTAAGCAGCACAGCTAGTAAGTAGCCCAGTAGACTAACTCAGGAGTCTAAAACTGTCTCTGCCTGATGTAATGCCAATGGTATTAGTCAGGGTTCTTGTTTACAAGCAGCAAAAACAAACTCTGTCAAAAGAAAAACATAGTGGAGGAAGGGGAATCTGATAGATATTGTTATTATTGTTACATGCTGTTGAGTAGATTCTAACTCATAGTGACCATATAAGACTGAGTGCAGCTGCCCTATAGGTCTTCCTAGGCTGAAATCTTAATGTCAGCAGATAGCTAGGCCTTTTCTCCTGAGGACTGGCTGATGGATTTGAACCACTGATTTTACATTAGCAGCAGAGCACTTAACCAGTGCACCATCAGGCTTCTTTTATAGATACTAGGAGGATACAGTGGGCAAATCTGGTGCAAAAGACCTCTTTAAAGTATTAACAAGCAAAGTTATCACCTTGAAGACTAAGGTGCACCTGACTCAGGCCATGCTATTTTCAATCACCTCCTATTCATGGGAAATGGGAGCTCCGGTGGCATAGTGCGTAAGGCATTGACGACCAGCTAACTCCTCAGAAGGAAGACTGGGCAATCTATTTCCATAGAGATATCACGTTGGAAACCCAAGGAGGGATCACTGTGAGTCGGAATCAACTTGACAGCAGTGAGTTTTTGGTTTTATGTATAAAAAGCTGGACAATGATTAAGGAAAACTGAAGAAGAATTGATGCATTTGAATTATAGTTTTGGCGAAAAATACGGAATATACCATTGATTGCCAGAAGAAAGAATAAAACTGTCTTGGAAGATGTATAGTCAGAATGCTCCTTAGAAGTGAAAATGGCAAGACTTTGTCTCGCATATTTGGGTCATGTTATCATGAGGAACCAGTCCCTGGAAAAGGACATCTTGCTTAACAAAGTAGAGGGTCAGCAAAAAAGAGGAAGACCCTCAATGAAATGGATTGACACAGTGGCTGCAACAACAGGTTTTAACATAACAACGATTGTGAGAATGGCACAGGACCAGTCAGTGTTTCATGCATAGGTCACTATGAGTCAGAACCAACTCAACAACACCTAACAACACAACAGGAGAATGGGAAAGCAGGCTTGGGAAATGGGCAGGAACCCAGGAGCACAGGAGGCCAGGCTATAGGAAGATTCTATCCAAGATGCTGCCATCTCTATTTTTCTGCACCTCACCTGCCAAAAACCACCAGCAGACACCATGCTGCTTCCACAAACTTCCCCAGATGTTCTTCATCTCAGTAGTACACAGACCATACTTCTATGGCCAGAGCCCACTTTAGGGACCCCTGCTCCCAATGCTACAGTGTGACAAGAGTAAGAATCAAACCCTTTGGCGCCACAAAAGAAGGTGAGGCCCTATATCCCCCCAGGACCACATTCAGTGAGCAACTTCCACAAACGAAAGGCCAAGTGGAGTTTCACAGCCAAAGGAAAGTTACAAATAGCCTGATAGACTTCCCACTGTAGCCACTTTGTAGCAAGCACACTTCCCATTAGGCAGGTAAACGTAGATCTGTTAAAATAATTTTGAAAGGCTAGGCAAAGGTCGAATTGTACAACATTAAATATTACAAATCAAAACCTGTCTGACCTGATAATTCATCTTAATGGTTGCATTTGTAATCTCTAAATGTAAGCTTTGAAAAGGCAAATTTAGTAACCCAAATGCTAAACATCAATTAATTACAATGCTTAGGGAATGGAATGTTCTTATTAATTTAAAATTTCTAACTGAATACGATCAAGCCTTTAAAAAGACCCACAGATCTTTGTTTCAGATCTTATCACTGGAGTTATTAAAATATTTGGATAGTGAGCACTTTGAAGCACCTCAGATTTATTAATGCCACAATAGGTGGTTTTAAAGTGTAGTGGGAGTGGATTAAATGTGCACAGGGTACACATGCCATATACATTTCATTAACCACACTTCTAACTTGAATTTGCCTTCTGTTTTCTACCTCATTGCACAAAACTTAGGTAGAGTTATAAATTCTGTTCATTTAAACAAACATTTTATTTGAAGCTAAATGCCAGCACACTACTGTTGTTGTGTTGTTAGGTGCTGTCAAGTTGTCTCTGACTCATAGCAATCCCATGCACAGGAGAACAAAACACTGCCTGGTCCCACGCCAGCTCCACAATCCTTGCTATACTTGAGCCCATCGCTGCAGCCACTGTGTCAATCCATCTCGTTGAGGGCCTTCCCCTCTTTCGTCGACCCTCCACCTTACCAAGCATGACATCCTTCTCCAGGGCATGGTCCTTTCTGACAGCATGACCAAAGTAAGTGAGACAAAGTCTGGCCATTCTCCCTTCCAAGGAGCATTGCAGCTGAACTTCCTCCAGCACAGATTTGTTAGTTCTTTTAGCAGTCCAGTGTTCTTTGCCAGTACCACAACTTAAAAGCATCAACTTTTCCTTGATCTTTCTTATTCATTGTCCAGCTCTCACATGCATATGAGGCAATTGAAAATACTATGGCTTAAGTCAGGCACACCTTAGCCCTCAAGGAGACATCTTTGCTCTTCAGCACTTGAAAGAGGTCCTTTGCAGCTGATTTGTCCAGTGCTATATGTCATCTGATGTTCTGACTGCTGCTTGCATTGGCATCAATTGTAGAACCAAGCAATGTGAACTCTTTGACAACTTCAGTCTTTTCTCCATTTATTTTGATGCTGCTTATAGGTCCAGTTGTGAGGATTTTTGTTTTCCTTATATTGAGATGTAATCCATACTGCAGACTGTATTCTTCAATCTTCATCAGTAAGTGCTTCAAGTAATCCTCACTTTCAACAAGCAAAGTTGTGTTAGCATATCGCAGGTTGTTAATGATACTTCCTCCAATCCTGATGCAACATTCTTCTTCATATAGTCCAGCTTCTTGTAGTATTTGCTCAGCATACAGATTGAATAAGTATGGTGGAAAGATACAACCCTGACGTGCTCCATTCTTGATTTTAAACCATACAGTGTCACCTTGTTCTGTTCGAATGACAGCCTCTTCTTAGTCTATGTATAGGTTCCTCATGAGTACAATTAAGTGTTCTGGAATTCCCTTCTTCTCAATGTTACCCATAATTTGTTATGATCCACACAATCGAATACTATTGCATAGTCAGTAAAACACAAGTAAACATCTTTCTGATGTTCTTCGCTTTGAACCAAGATCCATCTGACATCAGCAATACTATCCCTCATTCCACGTCCTCTTCTGAATCCAGCTTGCACTTCTGGAAGTTCTTTGTCAATATACTATTGCAACCGTTTTTGAATTATCTTCAGTACGATTTTATTTGCATGTGATATTAATGATATTGTTCAATAATTTCCACATTCTGTGGGATCACCTTTCTTTGGAATGAGTACAAATATGAATCTCTTCCAGTCAGTTGGCCAGGTAGCTGTCTTCCAAATTTCTTGGCATAACTGAGTGAGTGCCTCCAGTGGAGCATCTGTTTGTTGAAATATCTCAGTGGGTCTTCCGTCATTTCCTGGAGCCTTGTTCTTTGCTAATTTCTTCAGTGCAGCTTTGACTTCTTCTTTCAGTACCATTGGTTCTTGAATATGTGCCACCTCCTGAAATGGATGAACATCAACCAGTTCTTTTTGGAACAGTGACTGTGTATTCCTTCCATCTTCTTTTATGTTTCCTGCATCATTGATATTTTTCCCATAGAATCTTTTAATACTGCAACTTGAGGCTAAATTTCCTCTGCAGTTCTTTCAGCTTGAGAAATGCCAAGCGTGTTCTTCCCTTTTGCTTTTCTAACTCCAGGTGTGTCAAAAGTGATGGTGTGTTATGTCTGAGATTAAGACATAAAAGTCATTGTAGTTTCCTCCCTGCTCTTTTCTTGGATCACTTGCTCAGGGAAACTAGCTGCCATATCATGAAGATACTTAAGCAGCCCTTTGTAGAGATTCACATGACCCCATCCCAACAGCCAGTAAGGAACTGACATGTGAATGAGCCATCTTGAAAGCAGATACTCCAGCCACAATCAAGCCTTCAGATGACTACAGCCCTTAATACTTTTACTCCAACTTCTTGAGAGACCCTGAGCCAGAACCACCCAGCTAAACTATTTCCAAATTCCTGATCCAGGAATAGAAACTTGTTATTTGACACTGAGTCAGTTCCAGCTCATAGTGACCCTATATAAAACAAAAAGGAACACTGCTTGATCCTATACAATGCTCACAGTCTATTGTTGCAGCAACTGTGTCAATCCACCTTGTTGAGGGTCTTCCCCCTTTTCACTGACCCTCTACTTTACCACATATGATATCCTTCTGTAGGGACTGGTCCCTTCTAATAACATGGCCAAAAAAGAGACGAAGTCTGGCCCTTCTCACCTCTAAGGAGCATTCTGGCTGTACTTCTTCTAAGACAGATTTGTTCATTCTTTTGGCAGTCCATGGAATTTTCAATATTCTTCACCAACACCACATCTCAAACGCATCAGTTCTTCTTTGCTCTTTCTTATTCATTGTCCAGCTTTCACATGCATATGAGGCAATTGAAAAAACCCATATTCATGTCCCAGGTCTCACTTGTTTAGGATATATTTTTAGTAATGGGATTGCTGGATCAAATGGTATTTCTATTTGATTAGAAATTAGGTCAGGCACACCTTAGTCTTCAAAGTGATATCTTTCCTCTTTAACATTTTAAAGAGGGCTTTTTTAGCAGATTTGCCAGTTCAGTACATCATTTGATTTCTTTACTGCTGCTTACATGGCATTGATCGTGGATGCAAGTAAAATGAAATCCTTAACAACTCCAATCTTTTCTCCATTTATCGAGATGTTGCTTACTGGTCCAATTGTGAGGATTTTCATTTTCTCTGTGTTGAAGTATAAGCCATACTGAAGACTATAGTCTTTGATCTTCATCAGTAAGGACTGCAAGTCTTCAGTTTTAGCAAGCCAGGTTGTGTCATCTGTATATCTCAGTTTGTTCATGAGTCTTCCTCCAATCCTGATGCCACATTCTTCTTCATATAGTCCAGCTTCTCAGATTATTTGGTCAGTATACATATTGAATAAGTATACAACCCTGACACAAAACTTTCCTTATTTTAAACCATGAAATATCCCCTTGTTCTGTTTGAGTGACTGCCTCTTGGTCTATGTACAGATTCTTCGTGAACATAATTAAGTGTTCTGGAATTCTTAGTCTTCACAATGCTATCCATAATTTGTTGTGATCCATATGGTCAAAGTTCACTGAAGCAAACACATTGATAATGTCAATGAAAGTAATGGTGTTATTTTCACCCTTTCTAGTGCCATCGGCTAGAACTTTGTCATATGATCACATCTAGTAGTGATGGAGGCCAGGAAAGATAGTCATTAGATTGGATTCATGTATCTGGATAAACTTCAGTGACAAAAAGAGACAAATAGTTATTAGGGGACAACTTTTCCACAAGGTTAGTAGTAATGTTAGTAAAACAGGCAGAGTTCTGAGTATGTAGAGCCCTGCGGGCCATGATAGAATTTGGATTATATTGCAAATATGTGTATTAGTTATCTATTGCTGTTTTACAAATTTTTGCCAAAGTGTAGAAGCTTAAAACAACAAACATTTATTATCGTAAAGTTTGAAACTTACTCTTGAACCAAAAGTAGCTAAAGCAAATGGAGGAAATGATGAAGTAAAAGAGCTAGCTGAACAGAAGATTTCAAAGGGCAGATGGAGAAGACAAAGTAAAGTATTATAATGAAACATACAAAGGCCTAGAGTTAGAAAACCCACAGGGGAGAACATGCTCAGCATTTCTCAAGCTGAAAGAACTGAAGAAAAAATTCAAGCCTCGAGTTGCAATATTAAAGTATTCTATGGGAGCTCTGGTAGCATAGTGGCTAAAAGCACTTGACTGCTAACCAGAAGGCTGGCGGTTCAAACCCACCAGCCACTCCTCGGAAGGAAGGTTGGGCAATCCTACTTCTGTAGTGATACTGCCTCGGAAACCCAAGGAGGGGTCGCTATGAGTCGGGGCCGACTCGACGGCACATAACAACAACAACAACAACATGGGCAAAATATTGACCAATACAGGAAGCATCAAAAGAAGATGGAAGCAATACACAGAGTCACTGTATCAAAAAGAATTGATCGATGTCCAATAATTTCAGGAAATAGCATATGATCAAGAACCAATGGCACTGAAGGAAGAAGTCTAAATTGCACTGAAGGAATTGGCAAAAACAAGACTCCAGGAATTGATTGAATACCCCCTGAGAAGTTTCAATAAATTGATGCAACACTGTAAGCCCTCAATTATTTATGCCAAGACATTTGGAAAACAGGTATTTGGCCAACTGATTGGAGGAGATCCATATTTGTGCCCATTCCAAAGGAAGGTAATCCAACAAAATGCAGAAATTATCCAACCATATCATTGATATCACATACAAATAAAATTTTGCTGAAAATAATTCAAAAATGGTTGAAGCAGTACATCAACAGGCAGCTGCTAGTTAAAAAACCTGAGAGACTCAGCAAGAAAACTACTGGAACTAATCAAAAGGTTCAGCAAAGTGGCAGGATACAAGAGCAACATAAAAAATCATTTGGATTCATCTACATCAACAAGGAAATCTCTGAAAAGGAAATAAGGAAAATAATACCATTTACAATAGCTATCAAGAAGGTAAAATACTTAGGAATAAATCTTACCAGGGACACAAAGAAACTACAAAACACAACCACGAGAAACTAGAAGAGAACTACGTAAACAGAAGAATATCCCATGCTCATGGATAGAAAGGCTGTTGTGAAAATATCAATACTACCCAAAGCAATCTATAGATTCAACGCAATGTCAATCCAAATTCCATCAATATTCTTTAAAGACATGAGAAAATAAATTATTAATATATGTGGAAAGGAAAGAGAGTATGGATAAGCATAGCATTACTGAAGAAGAAAAACAAAATAGGAGGTCTCACACTCCCAGATCTCAAAACCTACTATATAGCTACTGTAGCCAAAACAGCCTGGTATTGCTACAATGATACACACATAGACCACTGGAACAGAATTGAGAACTCAGAAATAGACCCAGGCACCTATGGACAACTAATTTGACAAAGGCTGAAACTCATTCAATGAGAAAGAGATCGTTTCATCAACAAATGCTGCTGGCAAAACTGGATATCTATTTGTAGCAAAATGAAATAAGATTAATACCTCACACCATACACAAAAACAAACTCAGGATGGGTCAAAGATCTAAACGTAAAACCCAAAACTATAAAGTTCATCAAAGATAACATAGGGGCAAACTTAAACCAATTAAAAAAACCTCACTGCCATTGAGTTGATTCCAACTCATAGCAACCCCTTTGGGTTTCTGAGGTGGCACATCTTGACAGAAGTAAAGTGTTCAGTCTTCCATACACAGAGTGCCTGGTGGGTTTGTACTGCCAACCTTCTGATTAGCAGTCAGATATCTTAGGCTCTATGCCACCAGAGGGCCTTAATTTATGGTGCAAATAGACTATACGTGAAATGAGAGATATCATTGCTGTCAGATGGATCTTGGCTGAAAGCAAAGAATACCAGAAAGATGTTTGCCTGTGTTTTATTGACTATGCAAAGGTATTTGACTGTGTGGATCATAACAAATTATGGATTACATTGCAAATAATGGGAATTCCAGACACTTAACTGTGCTCATGAGGAATCTGTACATAGATCAGGAGGCTGTCATTCAAATAGGGCAAGAGGATCAAGAAGGGTGTGTGTCAGGGTTGTAGCCTTTCACCATATTTATTTAATCTTTATTATGAGCAAATAATCTGAGAAACTGGACTACATGAAGAAGAACGTGGCATCAGGATTGGAGGAAGACTCATTAACAACCTGCGATATGCAGATGACACAATCTTGCTTGCTGAAAGTGAAGATGATTTGAATCACTTACTGAAGATCAAAGACTACAATCCTTACATCTCAACATAAAGAAAATGAAAATCCTCACAACTGGACCAGTAAACAATATCACAATAAATGGAGCAAAGATTTAAGTTGTTAGAGATTTCATTTTACTTTGATCCACAATCAACAGCCATGGAGCAGCAGTCAAGAAATCACATGTCATATTGCACTCAGCAAATCTGCTGCAAAAGACCTCTTTAAAGAGTTGAAGAGCAAAGATGTCACTTTAAAGACTAAGGTGCTCCTAACCCAAGCCATGGTATCTTCAATCATCTTATATGCATGTGAAAGCTGGACAATGAATAAGAAAGACTGAAGAGGAGTTGATGCCTTTGAATTGTGGTGCTGGGGAAGAATATTGAAAATACCATGGACTGCCAGAAGAATGAAAAAATCTGTCCTGGATGAAGTGCAGCCTGAATGCTCCTTGGAAGCAAGAATGACCAGACTTCGTCTGGCCTACTTTGATCATGTGATCAAAAGGGACCATTCCCTGGAGAAGGATATCATGCTTGGTAAAGTGGAGGGTCAGCACAAAAGGGGAAGACCCTCAACAAGATGGATTGACACAGTGGCTGTAATAAAGGGCTCAAGTATAGCAAAGATTGTGAGGATGGTTCTGTGGTACACAGGGTCACTGTGAGTCAGAGCCAACTCAAAGGCACCTAACAACAACAACAACATTGATAAATACTCTTTATTTTTAGCATATTTTATGTAATAGTATAACCTTCTGATTAATTGTAACAGAAATTAAAATTTATCTATCAAGCAAATTCAAAGATAATAAAAGATTAGCTGTGCTTTTTCATTGCTTGTCTTTTGTCCCCATTCTCCTACTACCTCATATAATTTGACTTATATGCCTTCCTCCCTTTAGTGAATTCCTTCTTTCTCTTTCCCCTTTTATAGTACATGCAGCTAGACACGAGTCTTTTATTATTTTAGGAGTAACTTAGAGAACAAAGGTAGAAAAAACTGAATTCAAAAACCACTGGCATAAATATGTTGCTGTCAGGTGCCACTGAGTCCTCTCTGACTCATAGCTACCCTACGCACAGCAGAACAAAACACCGCCTGGTCCTGCACCAGCTCCATAAACCTTACTATACTTGAGCCCATTGCTGCCGCCACCATGTCAATCCATCTTGTTGAGGGCCTTCCCCTCTTTTGTTGACCCTCCAACTTACCAAGGATGACATCCTTCTCCAGTGAATGGTCCATTCTGACAACATGACCAAAGTAGGTGAGACAAAGCCCGGCCATTCTCACCTCCAAGGAGCATTCTGGCCACACTTCCTCCAGGACAGATCTGTTAGTTCTTTTAGCAGTCCATGATACTCTCAGCATTCTTCGCCAGCACCACAACTCAAAAACATCAACTCTTTTTCACTCTTCCTTATTCATTGTCCAGCTCTCAATGCATATGAGGGACTGAAAATACCATAGCTTGTGTCAGGCACACCTTAGTACCCAAGCAGACATCTTTGCTCTTCAGCACTTGAAAGAGGTCCTTTGCAGCTGACTTGCCCAGTGCTAAACATCATCTGATGTCCTGACTGCTGTTTCCACTGGCATCAATTGTAGAACCAAGCAATGTGAACTCTTTGACATCTTCAATCTTTTCTCCATTTATTGTGATGCTGCTTATAGGTCCAGTTGTGAGGATTTTTGTTTTCTTTATATTGAGATGTAATCACTGCAGACTGTATTCTTCAGTCTTCATCAGTTAGTGCTTCAAGTTATCCTCACTTTCAGCAAGCAAAGTTGTGTCATCAGTATATCGCCAGTTGTTAATGATTCTTCCTCCAATTCTGATGCCACGTTCTTCTCCATACAGTCCAGCTTCTCGGATTATTTGCTCAGCATATAGATTGAATAAATAGGGTGAAAGGATACAACCCTGAGGCATTCCTTTCTTGATTTTAAACCATGCAGTATCCTCTTGTTCTGTTTGAATGACAGCCTCTTGGTCTATGTACATGTTCTTCATGAGTACAAGTAAGTGTCCTGGAATTCCCATTCTTCTCAAGGTTATCCACAATTTGTATGATACACACAATCAAATGTTTTTGCATAGTCAATAAAATACAAGCAAACATCTTTCTGGTATTCTTTGCTTTGAGTCAAAATCCATCTGACATTAGCAATGATATCCCTTTTTCCGTCTCCCCTTCTGAATCAAGTCTGCATTGCTGGAAGTTTTCTATCAATATACTGCTGCAAAAGTTTTTGAATTATCTTCAGTAAGATTTTACTTGCGTGTGATATTAACGATATTGTTAGATAATTTCCACATTCTGTGGGATCACCTTTCTTTGGAATGGGTATAAATATGGATCTCTTCCAGTCAGTTGGCCAGGTAACTGTCTTCCAAATCTCTTGGCATAGCCAAGTGACTGCCTCCAGTGGGGCATCTGTTTGTTGAAACATCTCAGTGAGTATTCCATCAATTCCTGGAGCTTTGTTCTTCCCCTATTCCTTCAGTGCAGCTTTGACTTCTTCCTTCAATACCCTTGGTTCTTGAACCTGAAATGGATGAAGATCAACCAGTTCTTTTTGGTACAGTGACTCTGTGTATTCCTTTCATCTTCTTTTGATGCTTCCTACATCATTCAATATTTTGCCCCCATAGAATCTTTCAATATTGCAACTTGAGGCTTAAATTTTTTCCTCAGTTCTTTCAGCTTGAGAAATGCCAAGTGTGTTCTTTCCTTTTGATTTTCTAACTCCAGGTCTTTGCACATTTCATTATAGTAATTGGCTTTGTCTGCTTGAGCTGCCCTTTGAAATATTCTGTTCAGCTCTTTTGTCTTGTTGTTTGTTCCATTTGCTTTAGCTACTCTTTGCTCAAGGGCAAAATTCAGAGTCTCTTCTGACATCCATTTTGGTCTTTTCTTTTTTTCTCATATTTTTATTGACCTCTTGCTTTCTTCATGGGTGATGCTCTTGATGTCATTCCACAGTTCTTCTGGTTTTTGGTCATTGGTGTTCAATGCATCAAATCTATTCTTTAGATGGCCTCTGAATTCAGGAGAGATATATTCAAGGTCATACTTTGACTCGCATGGACTTGATTTAATTGTCTTCAACTTCAACTTGAACTTGCATATGAGCAGTTGATGGTCTGTTCCACAATCAGCTCCTAGCCTTATTTTAGCTGAAGATATTGAGGTTTTCCATCACCTCTTGCCACAGATGTAGTCAATCTGATTCCTCTGTACTCCATCTGGTGAAGTCCACATGTATAGCTGCCATTTGTGTTGTTGAAAAGAGGCATTTGCAATGAATAAGTCATTGGTGTTGCAAAATTCTATCATGCGATCTCCAGCATTATGTCTGTCACCAACGCCAATTTTTCCAACTACTGGTTATTCTTCTTTGTTTCCAACTTTTGCATTCTTGTCACCAATGTTAATTAACACATCTTGATTGCATGTTCGGTCAATTTCAGACTGCAGAAGTTGTCTTTGGTAGTTGGTGCATAAATTTGATTAATAGTATTAATGGGTCTTCTTATCATTGACAGCATTGTACTTCAGGACAGATCTTGAAACATCCTTTGTGATGATGAATGCCATGCCATTCCTCTTCAAATTGTCATTCCTGGCATAGTAGATCATATGATTGTCTGATTCAAAATGGCCAAAACTAGTCCATTTCAGCTCACTAATGTCTAGGATATCATCTTTATGTGTTGCATTTCATTTTTGACAACTTCCAGTTTTCCTGGATTCATACGCCATACATTCCATGTTCTAATTATTAACGGATATTTGCAGCTGTTTCTTCTCAATTTGAGTCATGACACATCAGCACATGGAAGTCCCAAAAGATTTACTTTATCCATATCATTAACGTTGGTTCTACTCTGGTGAAGCAGCTCTTTCCCAGTCCTATTTTGAGTGCCCTCTGACCCAAGGGGCTGGTCTTCCTGCACTGTGTGGTACAGTGTTTCCAAGCTATTCATGAAGTTGCCCAGTAATATATCAGAAAGTGTTTGTCTGCTATTTATAAGGTTTTTCCCTGACCAAGTTTTTTGAGAAGTAGATGGCCTCTTCCTTCTTCCTAGTCTGTCTCAGTCTGTAAGTTGCATTGAAACCTGTGCACCACGTGCAACCCTGCTGGCATTTGAAACGCCGGTGGCACAGCCTCACAACTACATGCAAGCCACACAGGATGACAAACTGACAGACAAGTTTGTTTCCCTTAGCTGTTGCAAACCTCTCTGCCCTCCCCTTACCTAATTCCTACCTGGATCCTGAGGCTTTTGTGGTCCTCGTTGCTCTCCCCCTCCCTTTCCTGGCTCTGGGGGCAGGGGCCTGCCTGCTTTCCGCACTCTACCTGATAGAGTCAGTGGGGGGATCTAACCAGAGTGGGGTAAGCCCCTGGGATCTGTGGGGATTGTGTGTGTGATATAAATATAAGACAAAATATTTGATTGCATGCTTGTGAAACAAATTTTTCACATCTCCTATATAACTGAATTGGCTGAAGAAGGGAAGTAGTAGAACTACATGGGCCACAAATAGAGTTAGATAAAAAGATGCCAGTGTCTGCCAGAGAAAATAGCATCTATTGTCAATACCAAGAGCTGTGTGGAAGCCAACTCAGAGCATTGCTTACTGTAGATGATCTAAAATTGGGTTATGAATTAATTATAACTTGGATATTTTTACCCAGAAAAAAATAAAATTATAATAGCAAACATTAGTTGAGCAGAGCATTCACTATGTACGTAGCACTAGGCTAAAGGATTCACACAGATTATCTCCTTCGCTCCCCACAATAATCTTATGTATTCGTCAGCTACTGCTGCAATGATGGTTTGTAACAAACCACCCCAAAACCTAGTAAATTATGTTGTCATTTTTGTTATGTGCCATCAAGTCGGACCCAACTCATAGCGACCCTTCCTTGGGTTTCCAAGGCAGTATCACTATGGAAGTAGATTGCCCAACCTTCCTTCCGAGAAGTGGCTGGTAAGTTTGAATCGCTGCCTTCTGGTTAGCAGTCAAGTGCCCTAGGCACTACGCTACCAGAGTTCCCAAGTAAATTATAGCAACAACAACAACAACAACAACAAAATTATAATCTTTCTCCTGAGTCTGCAGGTCAGCTGTGGTGTGAGTAATCTGGGCTAAGATCTGCTGCATAGCTGTGCATCAGGCTATGCATGGGGTAGACTTGGAACCAGGGTGTATGTTGGGTTCAGCTCTGCTCCACACTCTCTCATCATTCTGGGACAAACAGCTACCTGGGGCATGTTTTTTCTATGATGATGACAGTGATACAAGAGGGTAAGAAGGGATATGTGATGCCAGGCTTGGAACTGGCTGGTACACTGTCATTTCCACCCACATTGCATGACCGAGATCAACATTGATAGGGAGGAAAAAAAAATACTGTACCCCACAGGAGACAGCAGTCAATATTTGCTGAGATATAATCAAATACCATACATAAGGTAGGTATGTAGATATTTTACACCCATTTTACAGATGAAGAAACCAAGGCACAGAAGGTTAAGTGACTTGCTAAAGGACATACAACTAGGAAGTGATGAAGCCAGGATTGAATCAAGCCATCTGATTCCAGAACCTGGGATCTTAACTATCATTCTTTGTGGTTTGTCTTTATTTTTGTTTTACTTTTTATTGTAGCTAGTGTGAAAGTTTACAAAGAAAATTAGTTTTCTATTCAATAGTTTATACATATTTTGTTTCTTAGCATTGGTTGTAATACCTTCAATGTAATAGCACTCTTCCAACTTCCTCACAGGGTTACTTGTTTTGTCCTTCCTTCCTGCCCCTGCCTGCTTTCTTAGCTTTATTTTGGGGCAAATGCTGCCCTTTTGGTCTCATATAGTTGGTTATACTGAGAGGTTCATTCCTCCCTGGTGTTATTATTCACTTTATAGGCCTGTCTACTGCTTAGCTGAAAGTTGTTCCCCGGGGCTGGGTTCAGTTTCAGGCTGGAAGTGTGTCTATGGGGCACCATCTTGGGAGTTCCACCGGACTATTGGGAGCTCTGGTAGCATAGTGGCTCAGGCACTTGACTGCTAACCAGAAGGCTGGCGGTTCAAATCCACCAGCCACTCCCCGGAAGGAAGATGGGGCAATCTACTTCCGTAGTGATACTGCCTCGGAAACCCAAGGAGGGGTCGCTATGAGTCGGGTATGACTCGATGGCACATAACAACAACAACAACATCAGAACAGTAACTATGTGGTTTTAGCAAACTTCCAGAAGGCATTACAAAGAGAAAGACTGCAAGCAGTGGTAAATTTAAGATAGTAAGTGGGATCTGAGGCAAAACATCAACAAGATAAAGGATTGACTACTTTGAGATCCTAATCAATGAAGATGATTTTACAGTTCGCTTTCAAGCAGCAAGAGGGTATATTGTAGGAATCCACAGAAGGATGAGGGATCATTTATTTTTAGCAACTCCTCCCCCACATAAAGACATGTTAACATTGTATCTATTCAAATACTACATTTTTTATTTATTTCTTATCCACCCCCATTGGAAGGGGAACCTCATTCATTCTGATAATTATGAGTAATATATAAAATAATTATAAAGTGTCTCTCTCCTTGTAAAAAACACTTGGAGGCTGTAGTCTTTAGAAGGATTATTTTCCTTCTTCAGTAGCAAAAGAATCTGATGCCATGTAATTGAATCCTAGGTCAGTGTTACAAATAAAATCCAACTACTGTGAGACTCATCTCACTCTAGCTTTCTCTATTATTATGATGATATATCTCTTTAAAATCACACCTGTAATTCAGTCATTTCTCTTTAGAATAAGTAGTGAAGCTGAAACCTCCTCCAAAATAGAAAACCAAGTAATTATAACTTAAATTACCCTTTTAGCCTTGCTTGAATCATGATCTAAACAAATTAACTGTATTAAGACATTTTTGAGACAATTTGAATATTAAGAATTTTGTTAGGTGTGATTGTACTGTGGTTACTTTTTTTCTTTTTTATTAGAGTCTTTATAAAATTTCTAACAGATAAATTGTGAAGTATTTACAGACAAAATATTGTGATAGATGGGATTTGCTTCCAAATATTCATGCATTGTTGACAAGGGGAGAAGAATATTAATAATTATTGAAGCTGGATAATGAGTACTATTTTTTTTTCCTCTTGTCTTGTGTAAAGTTTGGAAACTTCTATTAGGAAAAAAGGAAAAAGACAAATCTATCCTGGAAGAAGTGCAGCAGGAACACTCCTTGGAAGTGAGAATAGCCAGACTTTGTCTCACCTACTTTGGTCATGTTGTTAGAAGGGACCATTCCCTTGAGAAGGACATCATGCTTCATTAAGTAGGGGGTCAGAGCTAAAGGGGAAGACCCTCAACAAGATGGATTGACACAGTGGCTGCAACGATGGGCTCAAGCATAGCAAAGATTTTGAGAATGGCCCGGGACCAGGCAGTGTTTCATTCTGTTGTACACAGGATCGCTATGAGTAGAAGCCTACTCAACGGCACCTACAAAAACAAGAGAAGCACAGTTCAAAAGTTGTCTTAAACAGTGACTAGAACTCTATCTGAAATAAAAGAACAACTTCTAAGCCATATAACTAGGAATGTCCTTAAAACAACACCACCACAATGTTCACAAGCAATACAGCATTTCAGTCATCTTTTGAATGTATATAAATGCTTATGCTGTGTGAGTAAATTGTATGATTTGATCTGGGATTGAAAACAACTGTACTCCTAAAAGCATAAAATGCAAAAGCACTTTGAATCTGTTTGGTATTATTGATTTGAAGTAAGGAGGGCCTATGGTTGAATGGTGGAGAACGATGAGAGTTCATGTTTTAAGCTTATCATGTGCTGGGTGTTGATGTCAGTATTTTATATTTATGAACTTATGTTAAGCTCCAAAATTACCCAGTGAGATCGGTATTATTATTATTCCCACTTTACAAAAGAGGAAACCACAGTACAGAGAGTTTACATAATTTGCCCAATGTTGCACTATTGGTTAAGAGCAAAGCTGGGATTCAAACACAAGATGTCTGACTCCTGAGTCTGAGCCCTTAATCACCAAGCTCTGTCAACTCTCCACAGGAATAGTGTCTTTTGCAGAGTGATTTTTTGTTTAGACTTTGGGGACCCACTGTCTTATTATTATTGAGTTTTTGGATTTTGTTCCACGTTTTCCCTCCCACTCTATCCAGGATCTCCAGATTTGATCCTTTCCTGAGTGGTTGGCATTGGTAGCCGGGCACCATCTAGTTCTGGTCTTGAGGGCCATCGTGTCCTATGGGTGATTGCTTCCGAATGCCCTTGTTTGTGTTGTTGTTGTTGTTGTGTTCTTCTTTGCTTCTGAAGCTAGGAGACCGTTACCTGCATCTTAGATGGCCGCTTGAAAGCTTTTAAGACCCCAGTCACTACTCACCAATGTAGGATGCAGAACAAGGCTTTTATGTATTTTGTTGTGCCAGTTGAGTCTCATGTCCCCCAGTACTCTGGTCCTGAGACAGTAGATCTATTAGATCTCTCTCCCATAGTGTCTGGTTGTCTGTGAGGGATTACTCTGTATCTGTCTTCTATTATTTCTGTAAGGATTGCAGGTATTTTGTATCACTGGTGTCTGTGCAAGATTAGCCTGTGCTGAATCTATCCTTGGTCTAGAGTATACCCCTGTTCACTGACTCCCGTCTGATCCTCTCAGGTGTTTATGTGTTTATCTGTAGCCTGGTATTTGGCATTAATGGCAATGCAGTATTGTGGACACATTAGTTGGTATTAACATCTGTCATCTATCTCTTATGTGCACAATTCGGTGTCCTCCCATTTCCTAATGTTATCATGGTGGTCACAGATCCTTCCAGTATATCCCTCCCCCTACCCACATCAGTGTGTGGGCCCCAACTAGCCTGAAATTAATCCCTCCCCTTCCTTCCCTATCCCGGTAACCTACTAAGTGAGTTCCCATTCCCAAGCAAACCCTTCTTTGTCTTTTTACAGTAATGGGCTCATACAGTAATTGTCTTTCTGCGATTGACTTATTTCACTCAGCATAATGTCCTCCAGGTTCATCCACGTTGTGAGATGATTCACATATCCCTCATTGTTCTTTAATGTAGCATAGTATTCCATTGTGTGCATGTACCATAATTTGGTTATCCACTCATCCGTTGATGGGCACTTAGGTTGTTTCCATATCTTTGCTATATAGTGAATTGTGCTGCAATGAACATAGGTGTACATATGTCTGTTCGTGTGCTATCTCTCACCTCTTTAGGGTATATTCCTAGTAATGGAATTGCTGGGCCAAATGGTATTTCTATTTTCAGTTTTTTAAGGAAATGCCATACAGTTTGCCACAATGGTTGTACCATTTTACAATCCCACCAGCAGTGCGCAAGAGTTCCAATCTCTCTGCAACCTCTCCAGCATTTGTTATTTTCTGACCTGTTGAACTTTGCTATTATTGCTGAGGTGAGATGATATCTCATTGTTGTTTTGATTTGCATCTCTCTAATGATTAATGATTGTGAGCAATTTCTCATGTGTTTGTTGGCTGCCTGTATATCTTCTTTGGTCAAGTGTCTGTTCAAGTCTTTTGCCTATTTGTGAATTGGATTATTTGTCTTTTTGGTGTTGAGATATTGAAGTTTTCTATAGATTTTGGAGATAAGTCCTTTATCAGATATGTCATAGGCAAATATTTTCTCCCAATCTATAGGTTCTCTTTTTATCCTTTTGACAAAGTCTTTCGATGCACATAAGAATTTAATTTTTAAAAGGTCCCGGTCATCTAGCTTCTCTTCTATCTCCTGCACATTCTGAGTTATGCTTGACAGTCTATTTATGCCATAAATTAGGGCTCCTAGACTTGCCCCTATTTTATCTTTGATGAATTGTATAGTTTTGGGTTTTACATTTAAGCCTTTGATCTAGTTTGAGTTTGTTTTTGTGTATGGTGTGAGGTATGGGTCTTGTTTCATTTTTCAACAGGTGGATATTCAGTTTTGCCAGAACCATTTGTTAAAGAGGCTGTCTCTTCCCCCATTTAATGGGTTTTGGACCTTTGTCAAAGATCAGTTGTCCATAGATGAATGGGTCTATATCTGGACTTTCAATTGGTCTATCTGTCTACCATTGTACCAGTACCATGCTGTTTTGACTACTGTGGCTATATAGTAGTTCTTAAGATATGGGAGTGTGAGAACTCCCACTTTGTTTTTCTTCCTGGGAAGTGCTCTGCTTATCCAAGGTCTCTTTCCTTTCATAGGAAATTAGTAATTAGTTTTTCTATGTCCT
>NW_006921659.1:6228561-6251076 GCF_000298275.1 Orycteropus afer afer
GCAAATTCTTCTGCTAGTTGGGGTTTAGTCCAAATCTGCATCTTTTCCTTCAAGGTTCAGGGGTCCAAGATTATCTTCTGTGTCTGTGTTAATTGGTTTCCCTTTTCTTTGTTGAAGAGGGTCTGTGCAATCCTTCTGCCTAGTCCGCCATCTTGCCCCGCCTCCTCAATGGCTGTTCTTGCCTGTTGGTTGGTGCTCCCCCAGGGAAGTCTCCAATGGCCTTTCTCGGCTGCCTGTTGGTGCTCCACAGGATAGATCTTCTGATCTTGTTGTTTTTCCCTGTCCCTTTCTCCTTTCTAATTCTACTCCTCTGAGTTTGTTGCACTGACTCAGTGAGCTGTTCAGAGCAGCAGAATCCCTAATTCAAACTGCTGTACCTAGTTTTTCAAGCATTAAGATGCTAGAGGGAAATAGCATGGTGATTACTGATGAGACTCCATTGTGAATGTCAGGAAGAAGCTCTTTAAAGGTCCATTTAACTATGACCTACACTCAGGATAGTCTTCGAATATGGTAACTTAAATTTGGTGGACTTTTAATATCTATTTCTAGAAAAGAATTAGGGTGAAGCTACATGTGGCTTCAAATTGATTCATTTGGAATTGGTTGTTGAATTTAAGAAAAGAACAGGTTGGCTGAGATTTTTTAAAAAATAAATCTGTGAAAAGTGATTTCATAGAATAACTGACAGGACTTATTTGATTGTTCACCTGTTACTTCCATCCCTGAATGAAACATTTTCCAACTTCAGAGGAAAACTGTATTTTAAGACAAAGGAAATATTTTTCTGTTATTTAGGGATTATATTTCTTACTATAGGGCAGCAGTTATTGATAAAATGCCCTGACAATTCTTTATATTGAAGATGTCAGTATTTATACATTTGATAAAGGCAGTATGTGCTGACTCCCTTTTACCTACTATTACCAATATCTACGTTTTATTTAAAGAAAGCTGGATTTCTCTGTATGTAGAATTCTATCAGCATTCTCCTAGAATCCCAGGGAACGGAGTATGGTCTATATTTCTTTAAAAAAAAAAAAAAAAGTAGAAGAAGGAGGAGGAGAACGAGGAGGAGGAGGAATAAGAGGAGGAGGGAAGGAAGAAAGGAAGGAAGAGATTGGGAGAGTGAAAGAGAAACCAAGAAAAAATCACAGGAAAAAGACTAGATTGTAATTTTTCTAGAATAGTGATTCTTAACCCTAGCTGCATATTATAATGTAGGCTCTCCTAGGGAGTATTTGAAAAATATTGATGTTGTTGTTGTTGTTAAGTGCCGTGGAGTCGTTTCTGACTCATAGTGACCCCATGCACAGCAGAACGAAACACTGCCCAATCCCACGCCAGCCCCACAATCCCTGCTATGCTCGAGCCCATCATCGCAGCCACCGTGTCAATCCATCCATTCACATTCCCAAAATAAAATAGTCCCTGGAAAGAGTCTTTGTGAAAGAAAAGGACCAAGTTCTTCCCCTATTGGGCTAAACCTAGTGTGAAATTAACTAGCAGCATAGCTAGTCAATTCTACATTGCTGCCCTGTAGGGAGAGAAACTAGAAGAAAAGAGTATAGGTCTTGGTCCATTTCCTCCCTAACTGCAGTTGTTCTTAGGTCAGTCAGAACATTAGAAGTACAAGGCAAGAAAGGACAATTGTGAACATGGGAAGTGAGGATCTGAGAAAGGAAGACCTAAAAATTAAACCAGAAAGAGAAACTGCATTGAAGACTTTTAGTGATATATCCCTTCCACATTATCGTTGAGGGCTAATCTGCCAGATGGAAAGTGCATTCATCAAGGTTCCTAGTGATGAGGAAAACGCGGACCTAGAGCATAATGAGGTTCCATTTATATTCACTTGTTAGAAATTTTAGGATGTCTGACAATATGAAGTGTTGAGAGGGTATGATCAACAGGAACTCTTGTAAATGTCTGGTGGAAGTGTAACTTGGTCCAGCCACTTTTGAAGGCTGTTTGGCACTTAATATTTGTATACATACAACCCAGTAATTCTAATACTAGATATAAACTCTGCCCACATGTACCTGGGAGTAGGTCTGCTCACGGTAACATTGTTGTAATAGAAAAAACATGGAAGCAACCCCAATACCATGTTATGGATGAAATTGTGTCCCCAAAACATGTAATCATTTCGGGATATAGGGTTTTTGTTATGTTAAAAGAAGCCCTGTCAATGTAGAGTGTGTCCTAAACCTAATCACTCTGATTATCTATAATGAGTAGCATAGATACAGACAAGCGAGCACAACTGGGAGGAGACAGATGCTGTGTAAAGATTGCTAAGCAATCGAGGAACGTTGTTTTTTGCCATTGAGTCAGCCCCGACTCATAGCGACTCCTGCTTAGGTTTCTGAGGCAGTGTCATTACGGAAGTAGATTGCCCAACCTTCCTTCTGAGGAGTGGCTAGTGGGTTTGAACTGCCAGCCTTCTGGTTAGCAGTCAAGTGCCTTAGGCACTATGCCACCAGAGCTCCTAATTGAGGAACACAGAAACTACAAAAGCTGAGACAAGGAGTTTTCCTCAGAGCTCACAGGCAGAGAGAGGCTTACCCTGTAGCTGGTGCTTTGAATTTGGACTTCTAGCCTCCTGAAAAATACATTTTCAGAAAAATACATTTCTGTTCTTTCATATCACTTACTTGTGGTATTCCTGTTATAGCAGCACTAAGAAATTAAGGCATGTCCTTTGACAGAAACATGAATAAATAGTGGTATATTCACACAACAGATATTATGCAGTAGTCAAAACAAATGAATTGCTACTATACATATTGATAGGGGTGAATCTCAACAAAATAATGCTGAGTTTTTTTTTTTTTTTTAAAGGCCACAGAAAATTACATCCAGTATGGAACCCTCTTTTAAGTTAAAAATAACAAACTAGGTAATATACATCTTAGGATTACTACTGTTTTGAAAAATCATGGCAATGCTAACTATAAGATTCAGGATAGAATTACCCTTGGATGGAGAAAGCAACAGGAATGGAATGGAGAAAGGCCACATGGGTAGAAGCAAGTAAGATATTATCAGTATTGTCAGTATTCTTGTTCTTTTTTTGAGTGGTGAGTTCACAGGTATGTATTGTATTATAATAAGAGTAATAGACAGTTGTATTATTTATTTCAGTGTAACAGGTTAATCCATGATTTGCAACTTAAAACAATAAACATTTATTATTTCATGTAGTTTCAGAGGGTCAGGAATTTGCATGCACTTTAGCTGGCTAGCTCTGGCTCAGGGTCTCTTGTGAGGCTTTAGTCAAGCTGCCAGCCAGGGCTGCAGTCTCTGAAGGAGCTGGAGGATCTGCTTCCAAGATAGCTCACTCATGGCTGTTGACACAAGGCAGTTCCTTGCCATGTGGGCCTCTCCTTAGGTCTGCTCATAACATGGCTGCCCTCAGAGCAAGTGAGCCACAAGAGATAGGGAGAGAGACAGAGGGAGACAGAGAGAGTGCATGTATAAGCAAGCATGAGCAAGAGAATACCCAAGATGGAAACTGCAATATCTTTTATAAATTTAATATCAGAAGTGACACATCATCACTTCTGCTGGATGCTACTTATCATCCAGACCATCTCCTGAAAATGTGGAGAGAAACTACACAAGATGTGACTACTAGGAAGCTGGGATCATTGAGGACCATCTTGAAGTCTGCTTACCACAATAGTAAAACAAACAAATGAAAAAAAGAACAATGAATGAGCTAATGATGGAAGTATACCTGATGTTGAAAATAAGGAATTCTGGTGGAGCAGTAGTTAAAGCATTTGGCTACTAACTAAAAGGTTGGCCATTCATACTCAACCAGTCACTCCGAGGTAGAAGGATGAGGCAATCTGCTTCTGTAAAGATTTACAGCTTTTTCTGTAGATGAGGCAGTTCTACTCTGTCCTTTAGGGCTGCTATAGTCAGAATCAGCTCAATGGCAGTGTTTTTTTTTTTTTTTTTAATGTTGAAAATGAATGAATGCATAAATAAAATGCATTTGATTCTGAAGGCACTAGGACACAAGCAAAGAGGGAGATGATTTTGAACTTCCTAGCTTTATAACTTTGGCAAGTCACTTGACTTCTTGCCATTTGTAAAATAGGGATGAAGACTTTATTTGCCTCTTTAGAAATATTGTTATGCTCAAACTCATTTGAAAAAAAAAGGGGGGGGGACCAGGTTTGGTGGTCTAATATCGCCTGATGGAATCACTGAGACTATGGCCCCTAGCTGCCCTTCAGGTCTGGAATTGAACCGACTCCTGTGGCTTCCAGCCAAACAAAAGACAGGCATATGAGGTAAACATTTACACTAGGTAGATATACTCCTTGGAGAGAATATTCATGGGAGAATAGAAGGGCTGTGTATGCACAGAGACATAGCTCAGGGGACAGGAGTGCATGGAGGGAAGGACACAGGGAAGAGGTAACTATGGGGAGGAAGTGGGAGGGGAGCTGTTGCATTGTGGTAAATTGTAGTCAATGTCATGAGACGAAGGGCATGCAAACTGCTGTATGGAAAGTGAATTAGCTCTGTAAACTTTCACCCAAATCACAATTTTATATACATATATATATAGTTATGAAAATATTCAAACATGTCCATATATATAATAGAGCTAACAAGAGGCAAAGTTATGATAACTTCTTAGGCACCGCCAACCACCCTGAAGGAGCAAGTAGTTGGACTGTGGGCTCAGAATCATGGCAGCAGGGGACATTGAGCTCAATTGGCATAACATACTGCACAAAAACACTGTTCTACGTCCTAGCAACTGGGGTTCTTTAAAGCTTGCAAGCAGCCATCTAGATTCAGCAATGGCTCTCTCCACATCCAGAGCAAAGAAGAAAACCAATGACACATGGAAACAATTAGTCCAAGGGACTAGTGGACCATGTGGTCATCAGCCTATATGACCATGAGACCACAATAACTAGACTGTGCCCAGCTACCACTGTCAACCACTTGGAGGGGGATCAGTGTAGGAGATCCTGGATAGAATGGGAGAACAATGTGGAACAAAACTCAAAATCATTTTTAAAAAAACAAAAACTGGTTTGCTGGTCTAACAGAGCCTGGTGAGATCCCTGAGACTATGGCCCCTGGTTACCCTTCATGTCTGGAATTGAACTCATTCCCATGGCTTCCAGCCAAACAACAGACAGGCATATAGGGTGACCATTTACATCAGGTAGCCTTTCATCTATTGATGACTGCCACCTGAATCAATTATCTCAAGTATTACAAATGGTAATTTCCTAATTCTATCCTTTCTTCCTCTTTTATTAAATGAAAGCATTTTATACAGAAGAACTTTCATCAACCTGGCTATTTAGTTACCCCATTAGAATGATCACCTCCTTAGAATGATCAACCATGGGAAAACAAAAGGACAGTGTTTGCACAGGGAGATAGCTCAGGAGGGAGGAATGCATAGGAAAGAAGGACACAGGGAAGAGGTAACTACAGGGAAGCAGTGGGAAGAGAGGTGTTACATTGTGGGGATTGCAGTCAACATCGTGAAACAAAATGTGTATGAACTGCTGTGTGGAAAATGAATTTGTTCTGTAAACTTTCACCCACATCACAATTAAAAAAACAAACAAACCATACACAAAATAGAATAATGAATACCATATACCCATCATCCAGAATTAACAACTTTCTAGATACTAGCATATTTCCTTTATCTTTTGTTTCTCCTTCTTTAAGTGTCTTAAAAGGAGCTCTGGTGGCATAGTGCCCAAGGCATTTGACTGCTAACCAAAGGATGGTGGTTCAAATCTACCAGCCACTCCTTGGAAGGAAGATCGGGCAATCTACTTCTGTAGTGATACCACCTCAGAAACCCAAGGAGGGGTCACTATGAATTGGATCTGACTTGATGGCAGTGAGTTTGGTGTTTTTTTTTTTTAAGTGTCTTAAAGCAAAGTCTTGACATTGTGTCATTTCACCCCTTTAGTGTGCATTTTCTTATAGAAAACTATGGACATTTCTCATAGAATCACACATAGCAAAGGTAATAATAGTTCTTTGTCATTATCTAATATATCAAACCCATATTCAAATTTTTTTGATGTTTTAGAATGACTTTTTACCACAACAGTAAAACAAAAAAAGAACAATGCATGAACTAATGATGAAAGTGCCTCAAGAATCAATTTTGTATACCTGACGTTGAAAATAAGGTGCTCTAGTGGTGTAATAGCAAGAGCTAAGACACTTGACTGCTCACTAGAAGGCTGGTGGTTCAAACCCCCCAGCCACTCCTTGGAAGGAAGGTTGGGCAATCCTACTTCTGTAGTGATACTGCCTCGGAAACCCAAGGAGGGGTCGCTATGAGTCAGGGCTGACTCAACGGCAAACAACAACAACAACAACAGTGGTGTAATAAGGACCTCTGATGGCACAGTGCTTAAGGCATTTGGTTGCTAACCAAAAGGTTGATGATTCAACCCCACCTGCTGCTCTGTGGAAGGAAGATGAGGCAGTCTGCTTCTGTAAAGATTTACAGCCTTAGAAAACCAGTGGTGTCACTATGAGTCAGAAACAACTTGATGGAAGTGAGTTTGGTGTTTTGGGGTTTGGCAGTGCAGTGGGTAAAGCATTCTTCAGCTGTTCACTGAATCAGAATTCGTTGAATCAGGTTTATTAGAATCAGAATCCAAACAAGGTCCAGACATTACACTTGATTATCTCTCTTAAGATCTTCTAATCTAGAGTTCCTTATCCCTTCCTTACCTGTTCCTCCTTTGTCTTGTGGAAGAAACCCAATCAGCTGTTTTGTAGAATACCCCACATACTGGATTTGCCTATTTGCTTCCTTGTTATACCTTTTAACTTGTTCTACTATCTCTCGTGATTCCAGAAAACTGGAAGTTAGTCCTAAAGTCCTATTATTTTATAGGTGGTTCTGTGTACTTCATACTGAACTGGATCAGAAACCATGTATTTGTGGATTTTCCACTCCTAGTGATGCTGAGACTGATTCATGGTTTCAGGTGGTGTCAGTCCGAATTCACTATTGCAAAGTTCCCCATCAGCCTTTCATCTATTGATGACTGCCACCTGAATCAATTATCTCAGGTATTACAAATGGTAATTTCCTAATTCTATCCTTTCTTCCTCTTTTATTAAATGAAAGCATTTTATATAGAAGAACTTTCATCAACCTGGGCTGTTTAGTTACCCCATTAGAAGCTGCTTGTTCCTTGTTTCACATCCTCTTAGCTCATCTTTTACTCCACCCAATGCTGCAGCAACCTGCTTCCTGCAGATGGAACAAAACAGCACCTCTCCTCACATGCATTGCATACCTCCTAGTTTTTGCTCCAGAGTTCCTCTGACACCACAGGGTGGGATATATGCCTAGCACTCACATATGATGGGAGCTCTGGTGGCGTAGTGCCTAAGGCATTTGACTGCTAACCAGAAGGCTGGAGGTGCAAACCCACCAGCCTCTCCTCGAAAGGAAGGTTGGGCAATGTACTTCCATAGTGATACTGTCTTGGAAACCCAAGGAAGGGTTGCTGTGAGTCGTATCCGACTCCATGGCAGTGCATTGCATTTGGGTTACACATATGACTGCTTAGCAGTGTGAGTAGTTAAGGTCCCATGGGACAAACTCAGACCAATGGAAACTGGCAGCTGGTAAATAATGCTCCCTTTTGCATCCTTCTAGTAGAGAACTATGAATTACATTCTATATGTACTTCATTACTGAGACTCAAAGAGTCTCAACAGGCTTGAGGCTCTATTGCCCAGTGATGACTAACTCAAGAGTACACCCTTGTATTGACTTTCCCTGTTTCACACTCCCTAGTCACACACTGCTGTTTCCTGAAATCACTGTCCAAAATAAACTATCTGAAAGTAAGCCCTTGTCTTAGGTTCAGCTTTAAGAGGTAACCCATGCTAAAAACAAAACCAAACCTGATTCTGATTAATAGTAACGCTATAAGACAGAGTAGAACTGCCCCCATCGGGTTTCTGTGGCTGTAAATCTTTACAGAAACAGGCTGCCTCATCTGTTTCCCACAGAGGGGCTGGTGGGTTTGAACCACTGACCTTTTGGTTAGCAGCTGAGTGGTTAACCACTTTTCCACCCAGGCTTCTTTAACCCAGGCTAAGATACCACTAAATATAATTCATATAGGAAAAGAAGGATAAAAGCTCAATTCTTTCATTATATTAAAAATATTCAGATTTTCCCCTTAATTACATCTGACTTACAGGTTTATATGTAATCAATGAATTTCAATAGAGTATAATTTTTACTCTTTTTTTTTTTTTTGCTCAGCCAGTGGGAGTTCCTTTATGCTAGTCACTTTGTCCTTTGAGCTGTCCCATTAGACCTTAGATTTTAATAGTTTCCTTGATAGACACAAGATGTGTTAGGCTCATCTGGCACATTTCTTGCCTCAGACCTGAAAACTGCCATTCTTTCTTTTAATGTTATTGTTGTTAGGTGCTGTCAAGTCGGCCCTGACTCATAGCAACCCTATGTACAAAAGAATGAAACACTGCCCAGTTGTGTGCCATACTCACTTTTCTTGCTATGCATGAAACCATCATTGCAGCCACTGTGTTAATCCACCTTGTTGAAGATCTTCCCCCCTTTCACTGATGCTCTACTTCACCAAGCAGGATATCCTTCTCCAGGGACCGGTCCCTTCTGACCACACGACCAAAGCAGGTGAGACGAAGTCTGGCCATTTTCACTTCCAAGGAACATTCTGACTGCACTTTTTCCAGGACAGATTTGTTCGTTTTTCTGGCAGTCCATGGTACTTTCAGTATTCTTCACCAACATCATAATTCAAAGGCATCAACTCTTCTTCAGTGTTCTTTATTCATTGTCCAGCTTTCACATGCATATGAGATGATTGAAAATACCGTGGTTTGGGATAGGTGCACCTTAGTCTTCAAAGTGACATCTTTGCTTCTTAATGCTGTAAAGAGGTCTTTTGCAGCAGATTTGCCCGGTGCAATATGATGTCTGGTTTCTTGACTGCTGCTTCCATGAGTGTTGATTGTGGATCCAAGTAAATGAAATCCTTGACAACTTTAATCTTTTCTCCATTTATCATGATATTGCTTATTGGTCCAGTTCTGAGGATTTTCATTTTCCTTATGATGAGGTGTACCATACTAAAGACTGTAGTCTTTCATCTTCATCAGTAAGTGCTTCAAGTCATCTTCACTTTCAGCAAGCAAGGTTGTGTCATCTATATATCTCAGGTTGTTAATGAGTTGTCCTGCAATCCTAATGCCACATTCTTCTTCATATAGTCCAACTTCTCAGAATAGTTCCTCAACATACAGATTGAATTAATATGGTGAAAGGATGACATCCTGATGTATGCTCTTCCTGATTTTAAACCAAGCAGTATCTTCTTGTTCTGTTCAAACAACTGTCTCTTGGTCTATGTACAGGTTCCTCATGAGCACAATTAAGTGTTCTGGAATTTCCATTCTTTGCAATGTTATCCATAATTTGTTATGATCCACACAGTCAAATGCCTTTGCATAGTTAATAAAACATACGTAAACATCTTTCTGGTATTTTTTGTTTGATTGACATATTGAAAGGACACTATGAATGCTAAAGATGTTCATTGGCAAGATTTTCATTACCACTAGGAGTTTTCAGTGGATAAAACAAGGAAATTATTTATTTCAATAAATGTAAAAATTGTTTATTGGGATATAAGAAATGTATTTTTTTAAAAGAAAAAAAGCATAAATACATACTATTTCCCATTCAACTTTAATATTACACGGATTTTGTTGTTGTTGTTAAGTGCTGTCAAGTTGGTTTCGATTCATACTAACCCCATGGACAACAGAATGGAACACTGCCTTGCTCTTAGACACTTTGAAGAGGTCTTTTGCAGCAGATTTGTCCAATGCAATTAGACATTTGATTCCCTGACTGCTGCTTCCATGGGCATTGAATGTGGATCCAAGTAAAATGAAACCCTTGACAACTTAATCTTTTCTCCATTTATCATGATGTTGCTTGTGGTAGTTTGGTTTGTGTGTCAACTTGGCTGGGCTTGGTTGAGTGGCTGGGCAGCTGGTGGTAGTTAATCCCCATGAGGAGACTGGCAATCAACTCCACGGTGGGATCTACCACAAGCAGCTGGGCACTGCCTTTGGGTATGTGATCTGCTTCCTGTATATAAGGAGAAGCCGTTGGGAAAGGTCTCTAGCCTTTGGCACGCTTGGACCCAGCATGTAGCCGGGTCATTGTCAGCAGCCTGCTATGCTCTGCCGACCTTGGGACTTACAATGGACTTAAGTTAATGGCCTGCCGTGTGGATTGGTAACATCGGGACTGTGCCTATTTACTTGTCAACCTTGGGGCTTCTCAGCCTCAGCAGCCAGCAGCTGTCTGAGTGAAGAAATGCCTCTAGCTCCAGTGGGCTGGGAGCAGGAGGCAGAGCTGGACCCCAAGGTTGAGGGGCTTTCACCCAGCCCCTAGAGCCTAGCACTTTGAACTTGGATTTAAAGCCTCCAAATTATAAGAATAAACTCCTGTTTGTTAAAGCCAACCCATTTGTGGTATGTATTTCATGTCAGAGCAACACTAGGTAACTAGAGCATTGCCTATTGGTCCAGTTGTAAGGATTTTCATTTGCTTTATATTGAGGTGCAATCCATCCTGAAAGCTGTAGTCTTTGATCTTCAACAGTGCTTAAAGTCTTCTTCACTCTCAGCAAGCAAGGTTGTGTCATCTGCATATCACAGGTTGTTAATGAGTCTTTCTGCAATCCTGATGCTACATTCTTTTTCATATAGTCCAGCTTCTCAGATTATTTGCTCAGCATACAGTTTGAATAAACATAGTGAAAGGATACAATCCTGACACACACCTTTACTGAAAACAAATAATACCAGAAAGCTCTTTACCTGTGTTTTATTGACTATGCAAAGGCATTGGACTCTGTGGATCATAACAAATTATCAGTAACATTGTGAAGAATAGGAATTCCGGAGCAGTTAATTGTGGTCGTGAGGAGCCTGCAAGTAGACCAAGAGGCAGTCGTTTAAACAGCACAAGAGGATACTGAGTGGCTTAAAATCAGGAAAGGTGAGCATCAGGGCCCTTTAACCTTTCACGTGGATTTTACCTACTCTGAAAATCGTTGTTCCTAACAACTCTAATATCATTATTTATTTGCTTTTCCTATAAAGTGAAAAAATAGTTTGAAAATAATACCATCTATATTTCTACTGTTGAAAAGTCATTTAATTCTTTACTTTGGTTATGCCACCAATTTAAGATCATTTGCTTCAGGTTTTTTTTCCCAATTTTTAGGAGAATTTAGATTTAATAGCATTTGGATGTATAAAATATATACATTATTCCAAAGTAAAAACTATATAGGCAAGGTATGTTCAGAGCAGTTTAGCTTCCTTGCCTGTCCCCTCCACCTGTTTCCTTCAGTCCCGTATACACCAAACCCACTGCCATTGAGTCAATTCTGACTCATAGTGATCTCCACTGGGTTTCTGAGGTGGTAAATTTTTATGGAAATAGATTACCGAGTCTTGCTTCTGCAGAGGTGGGTTTGAACCACCAACCTTCTAGTTAGCAGTCACATACTTTAGAAACTGTGCTACCAGAGCTCCTTTCAGTCCCATTTAAAAAAAAAAACAAAACTTGCTGTCTTGTCAGATCTGACTCGTAGTGACCCCTCTTTGGGTTTCTGTGGCAGTATCACTATGGAAGTAGATTGTCCAATCTTCCTTCTGAGGAATGGCTTGTGGGTTTGAACCACCAGCCTTCTGGTTAGCAGTCAAATGCCTTAGGCACCACACCACCAGAGCTCCCTCTACTAAAGTCCCATGTAAGTAAGCATTATTTAAAGGTTAATTTTTGGCTTATCCTTTATTTTTGAAAATATATGTAAAGACATATATATAGTTCCCCCTACAGCTATGATTAAAAAACATCTATACTGTTCTGTGCCTCATTTTTTTAAAAAATAAAACTTTATATATATCCTGGCACTCACTCCACATCTGTATAAAAAAAAAAAAAAAATGGCTCTCACTTTTTTCACAGATGCATAGTGTCTTTCATTGTATGTCTTTACCTGATTTATTCCACCAGTCCCCTACCTGTGCTCATTTAGACTGTTGCCAAACTTTTGCTATTACAATTAATACTGCAATGAATAACCTTATACATAAGCCATTTTGTATCTTGGGATGGAGTCTAGAATTGGAATTTCTTGGCCAAAGAAATTACATATACATAAATTACTTTTGCTAGGAATGATCAAATTCCATTCCAGAGGTGCTGTGTACCATTTTGCGTTCTTAGTAGTGATATGTGCCCAGTCTCTTTCCCCATTTTCTGCCAAAAAGTAGGTGGTCAAACTTTTGGGTTTTTGCTAATCTGATTACTTGCCTCCTTTTATCATTCTGCTCCAAGATACACCAATATGCTTTCATCTGTTTTTGGAAGAACTCTCTCAGCACAAACAATAGGTGATTGTGTTGAGAGTGATAGGAGGGTGGCTGCAGTGTCCCTATTTATTTCCACTCGCCTAATCATGGAAACGCCAGAACCCAGAGCATCTATCTTTCTCATTAAGACCTTGTATTTCCAAAGGCTGGCTCACGTTTGTAGCTAAAGAAAAGGACATCAAATGTAACCTCACTTCTGTCCAAGGTCAGCAAAATGCCAAGAGGCCAGTAAGTAAAGTCCACTGATAGTTCACCAGACTCAGGATCCTGTGAAAGGTTGAGAAGGAATCCTGACCGTCTTTTTGGTCACTTTGCTGTCTTCAGAACAAGCCCTATGCCAATGGGAACTCCCTGTGTATGGTTAGGGGTTTCCACATATTAGGTTGTGTTCACTTTCTACTCTGCTGGGCTGCTCACACCAAGGACCTCTAGTTTTGCTTCTTTGTAGGAATAAATGTCATGGATGGAGAGAATACAGACATTTTTTTTTTTTTCTTCAGCATCTCCCATTTCCCTGTGTTTTGCCCCCAGGGGACATTTGACCATGTCTGGGGACATATTTAGGTTTTCCAGATGGCACAAACGTTTAAGTGCTTGACTACTACCCCGTAATAGTTGGAGTTGTGTGTCAACTTGGCTGGACCACAATTCTGAGTGCTTTAAGCAGTTGTGATGTGGGTTACTCCCATGATGAGATCGGATGTGTATGTTTTGAGCAGCCAATCTGTTGAAAGGGAGTTTCTCTAGGGGTGTGGTCTGCTTCCGATATATTTATGGACATCCTGGGGAAAAGAGATACACTTCTGTGGATCAAGATCCTGTTGTGCTGCCTACAACTGCCTGTGAGTGAACAATCCACCATTTGGCCTGGAGATCTTGGATTCGTCATTCATTGGCATCAACAGCCGGTATACTGCCTGCCAACCTTGAGCTCTTCAGCCCCTGCAGCTGCGTGAATTGGGAAATGCCTCCAGCTTGGTGTTTGATGCAAGAACTTGGGACTTGCCAGCTTCTATAAGTGTGTGAGCCATTTTCCTAAGATAAATTTATTTTTCTCTCTCTTTATATAAGCTTAACTGGTTTTGCTTCTCTAGAGAACCCAGCCAAATTCATACCCTAAAGGTTGGTGGTTCAAGTTCGCCCTGAGGCACCTCAGAAGAAAGTCCTGTGATCTATTTCTGAAAGATCACAATCATTGAAAATGCTATGGAGCACAGTTCTATTCTGATACATAAGGTGTAGCCATAAGTCAGAGTTGACTAGGTGACAATTTTTTGTTTTGCTTTTTTCATCTTGGATACGTAGTTGGTTGTCACAACTGAGAAAAAGGTGCTACTAGCATCTAGTTGCTAGAGGTCAATGATACTGCTAACCATCCTACAATGCACAAGATAGCCTCCTGTAGTAGTTAAAGTTATATGTCAACTTGGCTGGGCCTCGTTATGAGTGGCTGGGCAGCTGGATATAGTTATTGCACATGATTAACATTGGTAATCAACTCCATGGTAGAATCTACTGAAGCAGCTGGGTAGCTGCTTTAGGGATGTGTTCTGCTTCCAGTATATAAGAAGCAACTATGAAGAAGCACTCCAGTTTTTTGGCAGGCTTGAAGCTTGCATGTAGCCAAGTGGTTGTTCAGCAGCCTGCCATGCCCTGCCAATCTTGAGACTTTTTCTGGACTTGAGTTAGTGCCCTGCCGTGTTGTTTGGTAATATTGGAACTGTGCTTTTTTTACTTGTCAACCTTGGGTTTGTCATCCTCAGCAGCCAGCAGCTGCCTGAGTGAAGAAAAGCCTCCAGGTTCAGTGGGCCAGGAGTAGGAGGCAGAGCTAAAGCCCAAGGCTGAGGGGCTTTCACCCAGCCCCTAGAGCCTGGCACTTCAAACTTGGACTTCTAGCCTCCAAAATTGTAAGAGAATAAACTCCTGTTTGTTAAAGCCATCCATTTGTGGTATTTTCTGTTAGAACGGCACCAAGTAACCAAAACACCCCCAAAATAAAGAATCATCTGGCCCAAAATGTCAATAGTGCTTAAGTAGAGAAATCCTGCTGTATTCTTTATGCGCACATTTACAGACTTCCTCCAAATGACTATTATCGGTGGCAAGGAAGAGCAAAATCTCAGATACTCCCTGTTCCTGCTCCTCAGAGTCACTAGTCATTCAGAAATCTCTTTAGCCATAAAGACCCCAAGGAATTATATATTTATCTGGAAGACTAAAGAACAAATATCATTTTAACTTCTTAAAACTGATTATCATTAGGTATAATGCCACCTTTTAACTGTAAGTATAAAGGAAAGTGCTGATTATTTAAAGTAAATGGGACCAAAAGCCCCATGAATAATAAAAACCTTGGTTAATAGAGTATGACCGGAGAATAATGCACTTGGCTTCTGTGGAGAAATTAAAGTACATGCTGTGAATTAGTATTAAGGAAATTGCATGAAAGGTTAGTCTTAGGCACTATGATTCTGAAGAAACAGCCTCAAGTGCACAATATATCACATTCAGTCTTTATCTCTCTTCTTTTTTTTCATGACTTCTTTCACCTTGGATAACCCAGAAGCTCAGGACTTGGAAACTTTTGGAATGGTGAGGTATCTCACTATCCACACTCATGTTCATCTAGTAACAGACCTGATTATTGCCAGTAGTTAGTTATCTATAGAAATTGCTTCAAAGCTCAGGTTGCCTTATCTTGTTGGTACAGACAGTGTTTAATAGTTTCAAACATAATTTGCTTTTTACAAACTGTGTTCCTGAAAGTTATTCCTAAATTTTGTTAAATAGAACAGAAATTTTAAATCATAAGGGAAACTTGCCATTTAAGGGGAGTCTGAGGGAGGTTTTTTGAGAAAAGTACCTTTTTGCAAAGTGAATAATTACTCCTTAATTTATCCAGTCTTGAGTCTCAATCTTTATATGTTGTCCAAGAGTCTAGTCCAGTATTACTTGATGTATTACATGATTTTTAAAATATCAATTATGAATTTGGAAGGAGTTTGAAAGTTGAAGTTTTCAAGCTATTCTAGGAGTGTAAAAATTTTATTAACATGGATTTGTTGACAAGTTTTTGGGGCCATATGCTAGATATATTTGAAAAAAGAATAGATAGCATTGCTGAGCTGATAATCTCCTTGATGTCTTTCCCTCAGCAATAAAGGTGAAGAGTGAGAAGACTGCGTAATGTGGTTAAGGACACTAATTCATTAACCAGATTGCCTGGGTTCACATCCTTGCCTAATGTGACTTTAGGCAATTTATGTAACTTCTCTGTGCTCCAATTTCTTGCGCTTCCATGAAGCATGGAGAATACTTAGTACTCAGTGGGGCTGTTTTGAGGATTAAGTGAGATAATACATGAGCTAATATGTGGTAGCATAGTGGCTAAGACACTTGCCTGCTAACCAGACGGCTGGCGGTTCAAACCCACCAGCCACTCCTCGGAAGGAAGGTTGGGCAATTCTACTTCCGTAGTGATACTGCCTCGGAAACCCAAGGAGGGGTCGCTATGAGTCGGGCCGACTCGACGGCACATAACAACAACAACAACAACAATATGTGGAAAGCACTCGAATCAGTGTTGAAACTTGGATGGAGTGCAGAGTTCTTAGGCTAGGCATTAAGAAAATATCTAGACGCCCATTACTAGGTATATACCCTAAAGAAGTGAGAGCCATAACAAGAACAGATATATGCACGCCGATGTTCATCGCAGCACTATTTACAATAGCCAAAACTTGGAAACAATCTAGATGTCCAACAACTGAGGAATGGATAACCAAACTTTGGTACATTCACACAATGGAATACTATGCAACGCTAAAGAATAATGTAGAATCTGCAAAACACCGCATAACGTGGATGAACTTGGAGGACATTATGCTGAGCGAAATAAGTCAGTCACAAAAGGACAAATATTGTATTAGTCCGTTATTGTGAAAGTTAAGGAAAGGTTTATATATTGGAGGACATTTTCTTTGTTGGTTACCAGGGGTGGGAGGGAAGGGGAGGGAATGCTGTTAGATAGATAGAGATAAATATTGATTTGGGTGAAGAGAAGGGCAATGTACCAAATGTGAGTGACCAATATGGCAGCATTGAGGATGAGAAAGACAGAGAGAGTTACATGGGCAGTACAAACAACAAATATGAACCCCTTTGTAAATACAATACTGAGTTGTCAATGAAAGCAAACATGGGTATAGGGACGGATAGATGGGTGAACAAGCTAAACAATTATGTATGTCTAAATGGAGAGTGTATCCAAGATCATATACAGGGTTGGCAGACAATGGGCCTCTCGAAGAGTATGAAGGGATGGACACTGGGAGGAGGTAACTATGGGGAGGAAGTGGGAGGGGAGCTGCTGCATTGTAAATTTTGGTCAATGACATGAGACAAAGTATATGTGAACTGCTGTATGAAAAGTGAATTTACTCTGTAAATCTTCACCCAAATCCTAATAAAAAAAAAAAAAGAAAATATCTAGACGGCCGGGCGCTGTCCCGTTTCATTACACCTTTTCTACACCCTTGTGAGGGAAACACTGCTGGTCCTGCCTAGACTGTACACTGAAAAAATCGAGGCTCAGCGAAAACGCTGGTAATTCGGACAGGGGTCCGAAAACATTTCTTGGGAAGAGGAAGCCTATCCGCCGCGACACGTCGCCTTCCGTCTGGTGGGGAGCTGAGGGAAGGAAGGCACGAGGACTCAGTCCTGTGCCGGACTTTCCGTTCCACCACTGAGTCGTGCCTTACAGATGGTATTCCTAGAGGCGCAGGGGCTGGCGGCGCCCAAGAAGCTTCCCCGAGAAGCGAGCGTCTAAGCCAGACGCCTTTCCTTCCGGGTAGGCACTGACCCTCATCCATGACACAAAAATTAATCCGCGTCCACTCTGTCCTGGGCCCCGAGAATGCTCTGACAAATCCGACTAAGCCCAGATTTCAAAAGGAGAGGTATCATTAAATGCGCAGTCTACTCCCAGCCAGCGATCTACACAAAACTGGAGGAGGGGGTGGGAAGAGCACACACTTCGCTCCGCCCCTCGCTTTCCCGGGCTCATCTCCAAAGCCCCACCCCTTCGGGGCGTTCCCAGCTAAGCCGTAAAGTAGGGACCAGTCTTTGCTCCTTAACAGTCCGCCTCCGTCATTACGGCAGGCCGCATTCCATGCCTCCAACATGGCGTCGCCCATGTGTTTACCTGTCGTTTCTATCCTGGGTGGCCTGAGGCAGTACTGAGCTGGGGCTCCTGTCTAGTCTGGGTTTCAGAAAACAGAAGTTAAAGTTCGTTTCTGGTCACGGCTTCAGGAAGCCAACCTCCTGACGATAAAGAGACGCTGCTTCCTTCTAGTCTCTGCAAGTTTCTCCTCTGTCCCCGGTTTGTTCCCGGCGCCACTGCCGGACACCCCGGGTCTCTAATCCTCCGGGTCTCAAACCATGAGCCTCCAGCAGCTGCTGTTGCGCTCTTCCCGCTATCTCGGGGCTTCGAGTTCCTCTCGTCGCTTGTGGTGGTCCCCATTACTTGACACCACCTCCAAGGTGGGTTCCTGGCGTGGCCAGTCCTCCAGGTCCCCGGCCCACTGGAACCAGGTAGTGTCAGAGGCGGAGAAGATCGTGGGCTATCCCACGTCCTTTATGAGCCTCCGCTGCCTGCTGAGCGACGAGCTCAGCAACATTGCCATGCATGTACGGAAGCTGGTGGGGACTCGGCACCCTCTGCTTACCACAGCCAGGTGAGCTACTTCTTTTCCTGCCTTCACACTCGCATCCACACTGACGTCCGGCTTCTCTCTTTTTTACCCCTTCCTGCTCTCAGCTCTTCTATACCTTCAGTGTTGTCTCCTCTAGATTACTCACCTTCATATCCTTCCCCACGTGCTCAGCCAAATGGATAAGTGATTTATCTTTTAGGAAACACTTGTATATTTCTCATGGTTTTGCTTCTTAACCGCAGAGGGTAAACGTGCCTCAGTGATCTATGGAGAAATGGAGCAGGAATGTGGGGTTTATTAAGTTACTTTCAAGGAATGGTTTTTTAAAAGTGGGATTGATGTATTTCCGGTTCTGCTTTCTTCAAGAGTAAGAGTTCGTCTGCACAAAGTGTAGGGAGAGGAAGACAGGCTGAGGGTAGAGAGTTTTTTGCAGTAGGAATTTAGCCATTAGTGGTCATTATCCTCTTAGGATCTTTACCACTTACCCTGGACTACTGCTAATTGCTAAAGATCAAAGCTTTGCTTACACTTAAAAAACACACAAGCACAGCTTATTAAAACATAATGTCAAACTTGCAGGAAAAAGTGCCAGAATTAAAAATAGTACAAATAGCACAGGGAGACAGCTCAGGGGGCAGGAGAGTATGGAGGGATGGACACTGGGAAGAGGTAACTATGGGAAGGAAGTGGGAGGGGAGCTGTTGCATTGTGGTAAACTGTGGTCAATGACATGAGACAAAGTATATGTGAACTGCTGTATGGAAAGTGAATTTGCTCTGTAAATCTTCACCCAAATCAAAATAAAATAAAAAAATAAATAAATAAAAAATAGTACAAATAGAACACACTCCGTACCCGTTACTCAGATAGATTAATCTGTTATTACACACTTAATAAGTGCCGCTGAGTCAGTTCCGACTCATTGACCCTGTGTACAGCAGAACGAAACACTGCCCGGCTCTGCTTCGTCCTGCGCCACTCAAAATCGTTGCTGCGTTTAAGCTCATTGTTGCAACCACTGGATCAGTCCATCTCGTTGAGGGTCTTCCTCTTTCCCTGACCCTCTACTTTACCAGAAATAATGATATCCAGGGACTAGTCCCTCGACAACATGTCCACAGTACGTGAGACAGAGTCTTGCCGTCCTCGCAAGAGCATTCTGGCTGTACTTCTTCCAAGATAAGATTTGTTCATTTTTCAAGCAGTTCATGGTATATTTAATATTCTCCAACACTATATAGTCAGAGGTACCAGTTCTTCTCCGATCTTCCTTCTTCATTATCCAGCTCTCAAATGCATAGGAGCCGGTTCAAAATGTTATGGGTTGGGTCAGGCGCCAGAAGCTCTGGTGCCCTAGTGGTTAAAACATTCCCCTGCTAACAAAAAAGGTTGACAGTTTGAACCCACTTGTCTTTCCGCGCGGGGGTGAGATGAGAGTGCTTCTGTAAAGATATACGGCCTTGGAAACCCGATGGAGCAGGTCTACTTTGTCTTAAAGGCTCACTATGAATAGGACTTGACAGTGGGTTTGGTTTTCTTGGGGGTGGGTCAGGCGCATCTTAGTCCTCAGGTAACATCTTTGCTTTTTAACACTTTAAAGAGGTCTTTTGCAGCAGATTTGTCTAGTGCAATGCATTACGTCCTTTGATTTCTTGACAGCTGCTTCCATGGGTGTTCATTGTGGATCCAAAGTGAAATCCTTGATGTCAATATTTAATGATGTGTAATATATATGTAATAATGATGTAGTATTATTGGTCCAGTTGTGAGGATTTTTGTTTTCTTTATGTTAAAGTGTAATCCATACTGAAGGTGTAATCCATTCTGAAGGTGTTTTTGTTATGTTAAGGTATAATCTATACTATGTATTGATATATGCAATCTGCCTAAGGCACTTGACAACCAGAAGGTTGGTGGTTCAAACCCACCAGCCACTCCTCGGAAAGAAGATGGGGCAATCTACTTCCGTAGTGATACTGCCTTGGAAACCCAAGGAGGGGTCGCTATGAGTCGGATCCGACTCGATGGCACATAACAACAACAACAACCCTCAAATGATTCCGAGAAAAAATAGTATATATACACGTATACATATGTGAATAGTACATGTGTGTATGTGTATATATAGTATACATATATATGTATTTTTTTTTCTCAAAATCATTCGAGGGTAGATTGCATATATCAGTACTTCAGTGCATATTTCTATCACTTAACTACAATACAGTTCTCAATTTAGGCACTTAATATTGATACACCAAACCAGACCAAACTCACTGCTGTCAGTTGGATTCTGACTCATAGCGACCTCTCCTTGGGTTTCCGAGGCAGTATCTCTATGGAAGTAGATTGCCCAGTCTTCCTTCTAAGGAGTGGCTGGTGGGTTTGAACCACCAGCCTTCTAGTTAGCAGTCAAATGCCTTAGGCACTGTGTCACCAGAGCTTGTTAATATTGATACAGTACTGTATCAAAGTACTATAATATTGATACAGTACTTTTATTTAATCTGCCATTTATATTCCAATTTTGTTAACTGACTTAATATCCTTTCTAACATTTTTCTCCTCTTCAGGACAGGATACAGTCTCCGATCAGGAGTTGCATTTAGGTGTCAAGTCCCTTTTGTCTCCTTCATCTCAGAACATTTCTACGACCCTTCCTTGCTTTTATGACTTGAGTAATGGTTCTCAACTAAGGTCAATTTTGCCCCCTAGAGGATCTTTAAGGAGCTCTGGTTAAGGCATTTTGGCTGCTAACCAAAAGACTGGTGGTTCAAACCCACTAGCTGCTTTGTGGAAGTAAGATGAGGCAGTATGCCTCCATAAAGATTTACAGCTGTGGAAACCCAATGGGATTCTCTGCGAGCTGGAATCGACTTGATGACAGGAATGTGTGTGTAGGGGGAAACTTTAGCAATGACTAGAGACATATTTAGTTGTCACGCAAGGGTGTGCTACTGGCATCTAGTGGATAGGGATGTCACCTTTGACTGGGCAAAAGTTTTCCTGTAGCAGCTGGAATGTTAGTTCTCCAGAGATTCTGCCACACACTGAAAATATTTTGTTTATGTGTAAATAATAAAAGAGAAGAGCCTACTGCACAATTTAAGAAAAAAAACCTTATCGATTCTGTTGAAGCTATCTGTGTACTCCTTAGTCCATCTCCCTGACCTCCACTATATTGAATGTTTTGTTTAATATTCCATTTTTTAGTTATATGTGTGTTTTCCTAAACTAATAGCTTAATATTTAATTTTGCTTGTTTTTTAAATTTATGAATATGCTATTTTGCTTCATATGGTCTTCTGTGACTAGGTTTTTTTTTTTCTCCTTGAATAAGAGATTGTGGGGTGTGGGGTCTTTATTTGAATTTTTTTTTTCAATTTTGGTGAAAATACACACGCCAAACATTTGCCAATACAAATACATTGGCCACATTTGCAATGCAGTGGTATCGACTCCGTCGTACATGTTGTGCCACCATTCTCACTCTTTTTCCAAAATGATTAGTTTTTTAAAAATTCATCACTTTCTGAGATTCATCCATGTTGTTGTGTTTAATTGTACTTACATTAGTTTTTCATGGTGTATGGAATTCTGTTGTGTGAATATGCCACAGTGTCCTTTAATCAACATTTGCGTTGTTTACATTTTTTGGTATTATTAACAATGCTATTACAAATATTCTTGCACATGTCCTCTTGTGTGCATGGCTTGAGGGTATAGATGTAGGAGTGTAATTGCTGGAAACGCACATGTTCATCTTTGCAAGATGATACCAATTTGTTTTACAAAGTGGTTGTACTGGTTTATACTTTCACAGGCAATGTCAAAGTTTAGGTTATTCCATGAGCTCATAACACCAAGAGGTTTGTTAATTTTTGGTGACCAAGTAGCAGTAAAATGTTATTTCATCTTGGTTTGAATTTTTATCTTCCTATCACTAACGTGGTTGAGCATTTATTTTTTCATTTTTTTTTTTTTTGACCACTTAATAGGAACTCTGGTGGCACAGTGGTTATGAGCTTGGCTGCTAACCCAAAGATCAGAGATTTGAACCCACCAGTTGTTCTGTGGAAGAAAGATGTGGCTGTCTGCTCCTGTAAAGATGTACAGCCTTGTAAACTTTATAGGGCAATTCTGCTCCTATCTGTATGGTCTCTAGGAGTTGGAATTGACTTGACAGCAATAAGAACTGGATTGGTCACTCATTTTCACTTTTGTTGAAAGTCTGATTGTATTTTTTGCCTCTTTTGTTACTGCATTGTCATTTTATTATTGATTTTTAGGAAAATAAATAAATAAATAAATA
>NW_006921659.1:6251506-6260098 GCF_000298275.1 Orycteropus afer afer
TGGGTTTGAACCGCCAGCCTTCTGGTTAGCAGTCAAGTGCTTTAGCCACTATGCTACCAGAGCTCCTCTTTTGATGCATATAAGTTCTTAATTTTAATACAGTTTTACATACCATACAGCATAATTTGTTGAAACCTTGTCAGCAAAGCATTGATAATTAAGTGAAAGATGCTGTCAGTATATTAGTGAAAGGGCACAAAGATTCCTTATAGTTGATGTAGTTAGGACCAGCGGGAACATCTAATAAAACTTAAAACAAAAGCAGTAGTACATTTTACTAATAAAATGGGAATATAAATGTTTGATTTGGAATATACATGTTTACACTTGGTAAATTCTTCTAAATTTTCATTTTACTTCTTTATTTCTTAAATCAGTATTCTTACACCTTGGATCATTTTACTTTTTTGGGTAGATGTGCATGATATGTTAAGGATGAATCATTTCTGTCATTGGTAGTGCCATCAAGTCAGTTTTGACTCACAGCAACTCCACGTGACAGAGGAGAACTGCCCCATAGGGTTTTTCTGGATATAATCTTTACGAGAAGTAGATTGCCAGGTAGGTCTTCCCCCTGTGGAGCTGCTGAATGGATTTGAACCACCAACCTTGTAGTTGGCAGCTGAGCACTTAACCATTTGAGCCACAAGGACTCCTTGAATCATGTTTAATATCCCTAAAATTTAGCTGAGTGGTGATATTTGTAACAAATAGCAGGAAAGAAAAAGATCTCCACAATTCATTATTTACTGCCTTCTTTTTCTTTACCTAAGCTGTAGCATCAAGAAAAAGTACAACAGCCCAGCAGTATGTGCTTTAGTTTAACAGTTTAATTCAGAAGGGAGATTAAATTTAGAATCTTGAGATTTGTTGAGTTAATGATTTTATTTCATACAACAATGTAGCAGTTAGCCACTTTTTAACTTTATTCTTCTAAATTTTCCAGGACGTAATCTGTTGTAAATGCCCAATTAGATGTATAGTCTTTGATTAACTTACTAAATGTTTATTGAAACTTATGGAGGAATGTAGGTAAGTAGAAGAAAGGCCTAGGATCTGCTTCTGAAAATCACCCAGTGAGAACCTAATGGATCATAACAGAACATGTATGACTCTGTTGAGTCAGCTCTGACTCATGGTGGCCTTGTATATAGCAGAACAAAACAGTGCCCTGTCCTTCATCATCTTCACGATTGCCAGCATGTGGAGTCCCTTTTTGTGGTTTTGTACTAAATCTGCCTTCCTCGCCCTCACTGGCCCCCTACTTCACCACGATCCTCCTTCAGTGGTGGATCCCTGTTGATGATACGTCCAAGCAAGTGAGAGCTGCAGGGTTCTGTTATGATCCATTAGGTTTCACTGGCTAATTTTCAGAGGCAGATCCTAGGCCATTCTTCTTTGTCTTGGTTTGGAAACTGCTGAAACCTGTCCACCATGGGTGACCCTGCTGGTATTTGAAATAATGATGGCATAGCTTATAGCATCACAGCAACACATAAGCCACCACAGTATGACAAACTGACAGATGGGTGATGGAATGGAGGAATATAAACAAATCTGTAACTGAGACCCTGTCCCTTGATGAGTTGATGTTCTATTGCACACAAAATATATTTACAGTATCTAACAAAAAGAAGTGACTTGTGGCTAATTTGTAGTAGAGAAGTTACACGAGCTATTACATATAGAGATAAAATACCGAAGTGGCCTGGAATTGTAGAGAATCTTTCATGGAGAAGTTGGGACTTTATTAAAGGATGGATGAATAGGAATTACATGGGTAATATTTGGAGTAGTGGCAGTATATTATTTATTTTTTCCTTCATGATTCTTTTTTCAACTTTCTCCCCCAGACTGCCATATCTCTAGTAGGCACATGGGCTTAAAAGGCTAGGATAATCAGTGTAATAATGTAAAGTGAGCAGCATGCAAGGAGCTAGAAGAGCTAAAGCAATGTAGAAAAAGAAAAATAAAGTGGGAGGAATCACTCTACTTAATCTAAGTCCTACTTTAGGTACAGTAATCAAGAGAGTATGATATTGGCAGAGGTATAGACAGATTGTTGAAGCCGAACAGAGGACTCAGGAATAGATCAACACAAATATGACTAACTGATATTTGACCAAGGTGCAAAGAGAATTCAATGATGGGAGAACAGTCTTATCAATAAATGGTGCTGGAACAATTGGACATCCATAGGCAAAAATAAGAATCTTAACCTAAACCTCACACTATATTAAAAAAAAAAATTTAAATATGGATCATGAATTTAGTTGTTGCTGTTGTTGTTACTGTGTGTTGTCGAGTTGGCCCTGACTCATAGCGACCCCTCCTTGGGTTTCTGAGACAGTATCACTACGGAAGTAGATTGCTCCATCTTCCTTCCGAGGAGTGGCTGGTGGGTTTGAACCTCCATCCTTCTGGTTAGCAGTCAAGTGTCTTAGGCACTATGCTACCAGAGCTCCTTAGTCGTAAAATGTAAGACTATAAAAGTTTTAGAGTAAAACATCTTTGTGATCTAGGGCTTGGCAAGCATTTCTTAGATATGATACCAAAAGCTCAATCCATGGAAGGAAAAAAATAAATAGTTGAACTTCACCAAAATTAGAAAACTAAGACCCTGTTCTTTTTACGGGATGAAAAGATGAGCTATAGACTGGGAGAAAATATTTGCAAATCGCATATCTGAAGAAGAACATGTGTCTACAGTATGTAAAGAACTTTCTAAATTCAGTGGCCAAAAAACTAAACTATCCAGTTAGAACATAGACAAAAAGAAGAGACTATAAGGATAACAAGTAATCATATGAAAAGATGTTCAACATTATTAGCCAATTGTTATTAGGTGCCGTCGAGTTGTTTCCAACTCATAACGACCCTATGCACAGCAGAACAAAACACCGCCCGATCTCGCACCAGCTCTTTGCTATACTTGAGCCTGTCATTGTAGCCACCATGTCAATCCATCTCATTGAAGGCCTTCCCCTCTTTTGTCGACCCTCCACCTTACCAAGCATGAAATCCTTCTCCAGGGAATGGTCCCTTCTGACATCATGACCAAAGTAGGTGAGACGAAGTCTGGCCATTCTCGCTTCCAAGGAACATTTTGGCTGCACTTCCACCAGGACAGATCTGTTCTTCTAGTAGTCCATGGTACTTTCAGTATTCTTTGCCAATAGAGAAATCCAAATTCAAACTGTGATGAGATACCACTACGTACTTGTGTTACTGCTTCAGCTGAACTCTAGTTAGGCCATGACTCATGTCAACCCCATAAACAACTGAACTGAACTTTGCGTGGTCCTGTGCCATCCCCATGATTGGTTGTGGGTCAGACTATTGTGATCTGTAGGGTTTTCATTGGCTGATTTTTGGAAGTAGATTGCCAGGCCTTTCTTCTAGTTGGTTATACTTAGTATTATGTATAGTAGGTGTGTTTGGAAGCTCTGCTGAAACCTGTTCAGCATCACAGCAGCATGCAAACCTCCAATGACAGATGTGTGGTAGTTGTGCATGAGGTGCATTTGTCTGGATTTGAGTCTGAGTCTTCTGCATTAAAAGTGAGAATTTATAACATCAAGTGCTGGTAAGAATGTAGTGTTGTTGTTGTTGTTATGTGCCGTCGAGTTGGACTTGACTCATAGCAACCCCTCCTTGGGTTTCTGAGGCAGTATCACTACGGAAGTAGATTGCCCCATCTTCCTTCTGAGGCGTGGCTGGTGGGTTTGAACTGCCAGCCTTCTGGTTAGCAGTCAAGTGCCTTAGGCACTACACTACCAGAGCTCCTAAGAATGTAGTAGTAGTTGTTGTTATGTGCCATCGAATCATCTTCCACTCATAGTGACCTCATGCACAACAGAACAAAACACTGCTTGGTCCTGTGCCAGCCCCATGATCCCTACTATACCTGAGCCCATCACTCAGCCAATGTGTCAATTCATCTTGTTGAGGGCTTTCCCCTTTTTTGTTGACCCTCCACTTTACCAAGGGTGACCTCCTTCTCCAGAGAGTGGTCCCTTCTAACAATATGACCAAAGTAGGTGAGACGAAGTCTGGCCATTCTCACTTTCAAGGAGCATTCCAGCTGTACCTCTTCCAGGGCAGATTTGTTAGTTCTTTTAGCAGTCCATGGTACTTTCAGTATTATTTGCCAGTACCACAACTCAAAACCGTCATCTCTTCTTCGGTCTTCCTTATTCATTGTCCACCTCTCATAGGCATATGAGGTGATTGAAAATACCATGGCTTGAGTTAGGCACATCTCAGTCTTCAAGGAGACATCTTTGCTCTTCAGCACTGGAAAGAGGTCTTTTGCAGCAGATTTGCCCAATGCAATACGTCATCTGATGTCTTGACTGCTGCTTCCATTGGCATTGATTGTAGAACCAACTCATATGCAGTCTTTGACAACTTCAGTCTTTCTGCATCTACCGTGATGCTGCTTATTGGTCCAGTTGTGAGGATTTTTGTTTTCTTTATATTGAGGTGTTATCCATGCTGCATACCTTAGTCTTTAATCTTCGTGAGTAAGTGCTCCAAGTTATCCATACTTTCAGCAAGAAAAGTTGTGTCTCTTGCGTGTCTCAGTTTGTTAATGAGCCTTCCTACAATCCTGATGCCACATTCTTCTTCGTGTAGTCCAGCTTTTCAGATTATTTGCTCAGCATACAGACTGAATAAGTATGGGGAAAGGATACAACCTTGACACACTCCCTTCCTGATTTTAAACCATGCAGTATCCTCTTGTTCTGTTCAAACAACAGCCTCCTGGTCCATGTACAGGTTTCTCATGAGTACATTTTAAGTGTTCTGGAATTCCCATTCTGCTCAATGTTATTCACAGTTTGTTGTGATTCACACAGTCTGTAGTAGTTAAGTTTGTGTGTCACCTTGGCTGGGCAGCTGGATGTAGTATTCCCCATGATGAGACTGGTAATCGACTTCATGGTGGAATCTACTGGGAACAGCTGAGTAAGCTGCCTTTGGGTATGTAGTCTGCTTCCCGTATATAAGAAACAGCTTTGGGAATGGTCTCTAGCTTACGGAATGCTTGGACCCTGCATGTAGCCATGTCGTTGTTCAGCAGCCTGCCATGCTCTGCTGACCTTGTGACTTTCAATTGACTTGAATTTATGGCTTGTGGTGTGGTTTGGTAACATCAGGACTGTGCCATCTTATTTGTCAACCTTGGGCTTGTTAGCCTCAGCAGCCAGTAGCTGCCTGAGTGAAGGGATGCCTCTAGCTTTATTGGGTGGGGAGCAAGAGGCAGAGCTGAAGGCCAAGGTCGAGAGGCTTTCACTCAGCCCCTAGAGGCTGGCACTTTGAACTTGGACTTAAAGCCTCCAAACTGTTTGTTCAAGCCATCCCATTTGTGGTATATTCTTGTCAGAGCCGTACTAGGTAACCCAACACAGTCAAATGGCTTTGCATAGTCAATAAAACCCAGGTAAACATCTTTCTGGTATTCTTTGCTTTCAGCCAAGATCCATCTGACATCAGCTATGATATCCCTCACTCCCTGTCCCCTTCAGAATCCAGTTTGCATTTCTGGAAGTTCTCTGTTAATATACTGCTGCAACCCTTTTTGAATTATATTTAGTAAGATTTTCCTTGTGTGTGATATCAATGATACTGTTCAATAATTTCCATATTTTGTGGGATTTCCTTTCTTTGTAATGGGTACAAATACGGATCTCTTCCAGTCAGTTGGCCAGGTAGTTGTCTTCTACATCTTTTGGCACAGCTGAGTGAGTGCCTTCACCGTGGGATCCTGTTGTTGAAACATCTCAATGAATGTTCCATCAATTCCTGGGGGAGCCTTGTTTTTCACCACTTCCTTCAGTGCAGCTTTGACTTCTTTCTTTAATACCATTGGTTCTTGATCATATGGCACCTCCTGAAATGAAGAACATCAACTAATTCTTTTTGGTTACACTGACTCTGTGTATTCCTTCCATCTCCTTTTGATGTTTCCTGCATCATTCAACATATTGCCTGTGGAATCTTTCAGTATTGCAATTCAAAGCTTAAATTTTTTCCTCAGTTCTTTCAGCTTGAGAAATGCCAAGCATGTTCTTCCCTTTTGGTTTTCTAACTCCAGGTCTTTTCACATTTCATTCTGATAATTGACTTTGTCTTCTCAAGCTGTTCTTTAAAATCTCTTGTTCAGCTCTTTTGTCTTGTCATTTCTTCCATTTGCTTTAGTTTCTCTTCATTCAAGGGCAAGTTTCAGAGTTTTTTCTTACATCCATGTTCGTCTTTGCTTTCTTTCCTGTCTTTTTAATGACCTTTTGCTTTCTTCATGGATGATGTTCCTGATGTCATCCCACATTCCTCTGGTTTTTGGCCGTCAGTGTTCAGTGCATCAAATCTATTCATTATCTATTCGTTAAATTCTGTCATGTGATCTCCAGTATTATTTCTATCACCAAGGCCATATTTTCCAACTACCAGTGATTGTTCTTTGTTTCTAACTTTTGCAGTCCATTAGATGGTCTCTAAATTCAGTAGAGATATATTCAAGATCATGGTTTGGCTCTCGTGGGCTTGTTTTAATTGTCTTCAACTTCAAATTGAACTTTCATAGGAACAGTTGATGGTCTGTTCCACAATCTGCTCTTGGCCTTGTTTTGGCTGAAGATACTGAGCTTCTCCATAGCCTCTTGCCACAGATGTAGTCAGTCTGATTCCTGTGTACTCCGTCTGGCAAAGTCCATGTGTATACCTGTGGTTTGTGTTGTTGAAAAAAGGTATTTGCAATGAATAAGGCGTTGGTCTTGTAAAAAATTCTATAATGTGATCTCCAGTATTATTTCTATCACCAAGGCCATATTTTCCAACTACCAGTGATTCTTCTTTGTTTTTAATTTTTGCATTCCAGTCACTAGTGATAATTAACACATCTTGATTGCATGTTTGGTCAATTTCAGACTGCAGAAGTTGGTAAAAATCTTCAATTTCCTCATCTTTGGCTTTGGTGCTTTGTGCTTAAATTTGAATAATAGTATGTTAACTGATCTTCCTTATAGGCATATTGATATTATCCTATCACTGACAGTGTTTTACTTCAGTACAGATCTTGAAACATTATTTGTGATGATCAATGCCATGCCATTCTTCTTCAGTTTGTCATTCTTGGCATAGTAGATCATATGCTTGTCCAATTCAATTGCCAAAACCAGTCCATTTCAGCACACTAATGCCTAGGATATCAATTGTTATGCATTCTACCTTATTTTTGAAAACTTCTAAATTTTCTACATCCATACTTTATACAGTCTATGTTCAAATTATTAATGGATACTTGCAGCTGTTTCTTGTCATATTGAGTCATGCCACTTCTGCAAATGGAGGTCCTGAAAGCTTTACTCCATCTACATCATTAAGGTGGGCTGACTCTAAGGAGGCAGCACTTTCCCATTCACATTTTGAGTGGCTTCTAACCTGAGGGGCTCATTTTCCAGCACTATATCAGACAATGTTTCAGGACTATTCATAAAGTTTTCCAGTAATATATCATACAGTGTTTCACTGCTATTCATAAAGTTTTCACTGGCCAATTGTTCAAGAAATGATGGTGCCTTCCTTCTTCTGAGTCTGTCTTAGTCTGGAAGCTGTGCTGAAACCTGTCCACCATTGGTGACCCTGCTGGTATTTGACATGCTGGTGGTATAATCTCTAGCCTCAGAGCAACCTGAAAGCCACCACAGAATGACAAACTGACGATGAGTTCTGGCACTATATCAGATGATACTGCACTATTATTCATAAAATTTTCATTTGTTGAATTTTTTAGAAGTGGATACCATGTCCTTCTTCTTTGTCTCTCTTCATCCAGAAACTCTACTGAAACCTGTTCACCATGGTAACTCTGCTGCTATATAAAAAACCAGTAGTAGCTTCAAGTGTCACAGTAACACATAAACCAACCTGATACAACAAAGTGACAGAAATGCTGGAGGAAATACTGGAAGATTCATTAATTTCACTGTGACTTGTAAGATGAATGATAAAACAAGTATAAATTCACATGACAAATAATGGTTGAAATAATCTAATTGCTAGTTGGTTTCTTCATCAGTAGTATGTCTTTTATCCTAATAGTCAGGAAAATTTTCCCTTTTGGTCATTTTTATCCTGCCTAACTGCTTTTCTTATTCACTTCTCTTCCACTCCATACTTCACTTCCTCTCTCATTATGCAATTATATATATATATATATATTTTTTTCTTATTCCATGGCTTTTTTGTCAAACTCTAGAAATCTCTTCCAAAAATTATCCCTTTCTTTTTATTTATAAGTTGATATAGAGTCAACATTTTTAAATTATTCTAAGCATTTATAGAGATGTGTATAGATATATATGAATTCCTTCATTAAAGAGAAAAAACATTGTTAAGTGTTTGGCTGCTAATCAAATGGATGGAGATTCAATTCCACCTGAGAAGAATACTCTGGGAAAAATACTTATGAAATATCAGGCACTGAAAATCCTATGGACTTCATTGTACTGCGACATACATGGGGTTGCCATGAATAAGCATTGTTTTGATAGTAACACCTTTTATCTCTAAATATATCTATTTTTTTTT
>NW_006921659.1:6260198-6271370 GCF_000298275.1 Orycteropus afer afer
ATGTTTGGTCAATTTCAGACTGCAGAAGTTGGTAAAAATCTTCAATTTCCTCATCTTTGGCTTTGGTGGTTGGTATGTAAATTTGAATAATAGTAAGTATTAACTGGTCTTCTTTGTAGGTGTTTGGATATTATCCTATCACTGACAGCTTTGTACTTCAGGATACATCTTGATACATTCTTTGTGATAATGAATGCCATGCCATTCTTCTTCCATTTGTCATTCCCAGCATAGTAGATCATATTATACTGATTCATAATGGCCAAAAAGGGACCATTTCAGCTCACTACTGCATAGGATATTGATCTTTATGCATTCCATTTCATTTTTGAAAACTCCCAATTTCCTAGATTCATACTTTGTACATTCCATGTTCCAATTATTAAAGGATGTTTGCAGCTTCTTCTCTTCTAGAGACATGGCACATCAGCTAATAGGGGTCCCAAAAGCTTTACTCTATCTGCATCATTAAGGTTGGCTCTACTCTGAGGAGGCAGCTTTTCTCCTGTCACATTTTGAGTGCCTTCCAACCTGAGGGGCTCATCTTCCGGCACTATATCGCACCATGTTTTAGGGCTATTCATAAAGTTTTCCAGTAATATATCAGATAGTGTTTCACTGCTTTTCATAAGGTTTTCGCTGGCCAGTTCTTTGAAAAGTGGATGGCCTCTTCCTTCTGCTGAGTCTGTCATTCTGGAAGCTCCACTGAAACCTGTCCAGCATGGGTAATCCTGGTGGCATTTGAAACACTGGTGGCATAGCTTCCAGCCTCACAGCAACACTCAAAGCATCACACTATGACAAACTGACAGACAAGTTTGTCTCCCTTAGCTGTTCCAAACTACTCTGCTCATTTCCTGGTCTTCCCTGACCTGCTCATTTACCTGGCCTGCCCGATCCCACATCCCCCCACCGCACTCCTTGCACGCAGACTTCCACCTTCCGCCGGTCCTGGGCTAGCTTACTGCAGCCTGCTCCCCAGGCACTCTCTCCACACACACAGATACCCACCTTCTGCTAGTCCCCTGGCTGGCTTACTGCAGCCTGTCCCCCAAGCACTCACTCCATGCACACAGACACCTGCTTCTGGGATGTAGAGAAACTAAATTTCTAATACATTGCTAATGGGAATGTAGTACAGCCCCTCTGGAACATGGTTTGGCAATTTCTTCTTAGGTAAGTAAACATAAAACGCACAACCTAGCAGTCACACTCTGGAACACTTGTTCTAGAGAAATGAAGACTTATTTCCACATCAAAACCTATACACGAGTGTTTATAGCAGCCTTGTTTATAATATCAAGAAACTGAAAACTCTCCAGATGCTCTTCAGTGGGTAAATGATTAAAAAAACTGATGTATCTATATGATGAAATGCTACTCAAAAACAAAAAGAAATGAACTACTGATACATGCAACAACTTTGATGAATCTCAAGGAAACTATGCTAAGTGAAAAAACCCAATCTCAAGAGTTTATATTCTGAATGATTATATAACATAGTCAAAATGACAAAACTGTAGAGTTGGAAGGTTGCTAGAATCAGAAACAGGGTTGGAAGTAGGGAAGGGAGCAAATACAAAATGGTATATTGTGATGATGGAACAGTTATGTATCTTGATTGTGATGGTAGTTAAATGAATTTATATGTGGGATAAAGTTGCTTAGAAGTATACATACCTATACATACACACGAATCCAGGTTAGAATGCTGAAAGTTGAATAGGTCTGTTCATTAGTTCTGTTCATAACTTCATTAGTTACTACTAATGTACCAATATCAATTTCCTGATTTTGATATTATACTGTTGTTGTTGTTGTTATGTGCTGTTGAGTCAGACCCGACTCATAGTGACCCCTTCTTGGGTTTCTGAGGCGGTGTCACTACAGAAGTAGATTGCCCAACCTATGTAAAATACCACCATTGGGGAAGCAGTGTGAAGAGTAAATGGGACTCCGTATGCTGTTTTGCCAACCTTCTATGGGTCTGTAATTTTTACTTTTAAAAGTCAAAAAAAGGATTTCATTTTACTTGGATCTGCAGTGTCCATGGAGGCAGTAGTCAAGAAATCTAATGGACAAATTTGATGCAAAAGACCTCTTTACAGTGTTAAAAAGCAAAGATGTCACTTTGAGGACTAAGATGCACCTGATCCAAGCCATGGTATTTTCAGTTGCCTCATATGCACATGAAAGCTGAGTAAGGAAGACCAAAGAAGGATTAATGCTTTTGAATTATGGTGTTGGCAAAGAATATTGCATATACCATGGACTGCCAGAGAATGAACAAATCTGTCTTGGAAGAAGTACAGTCAGAATGCTCCTTAGAAGCAAGGATGGCAAGACTTCATCCCCACGTACTTTGGACATGTTATCAGGAGGGACTGGTCTCTGGAGAAGGATACCATGCTTGGTGGAGTAGAGGGTCAGTGAAAAAGAGAAAGAAGAGATGGATTGACATGGTGGCTACAACAATGGGCTCAAACAGCAATGATTGTGAGGATGGCTCAAGACCGAGCCATGTTTCATTCTACTGTACAAAAGTTTAAAAAATTAAAACAAATCACTTCTAATCCCACTTAAAGAGAGGGCAGCAGGCCTGGGAGACAGGAGACCTGTGTATTCTAGTATCAGTTGTTAGCAAGTAACTGTGGGACCCACAGTTACAGCAAGTCATTTCATCTCTCTAGGCTTCAGTTTCCTAAACAATGAAGGTAAGGAGTAAAAACTACATGATCTCTACAGGTGTTGCTAATTCTGGAATTGTTTAAAAATCAGTGCTGTAACTCAGTGTGGCAGGTAATGGAGCCATTGTCAGTTCTCAAGCAGGGAGTGACCAAAGTGGATGCAATGTGGTAATAGAAGATAATAATCTTTTTCCCACAATTTAATTATCCTAAAATCTCAGAAAACAGAATGGTTTTCAAGTCCATAGATTTGACCTGATTGATATGAAACTTTACAGTCTTTCTTTATCCTACTTAATGTGAATATTCATGCATTTTGCTGAAGAAATAGTAATGAGTTTGATTACAGAGTGCTGCCCCAGGTCCTACTGGAGTGTTGGATAAAATCACCTTTTGAAGCCAGAAAAAATTTTGAATTCTGAAAGATGTTTGGCTTCAAGGGCTTTGGTTGAGGGATTGGTGTGCCTGTCCAAGCTGGACGGTGGTATGTGGGATGGGGTAGAAGCTGAGGTACATGACGTGGGTTGATAATGTGGGAAAGGCTAGGGGAAGCCACAGTGCACCAACCCCACTTTGTCCCAGTGCAACTGCACCCTATGGTTTCGTTATTGCCTTAGTGATTAAATATAATTACCCACTTGTGCATAAATAGATATATATTTATTTTTAATCACTTGAGTATTTCTGTATAAATAATTTTTAAAAATTTAAGTACTTTCAGCTTTTATTACTTCACTTCATGTACTATCTACAGTTAAGATTTAACTGCTTTTAACAGCCATATATAGAATATATAGAAATGGTTAAATTTTTTTGTTGATTCTATTTAAACACAGCTGATTGCTCTGAGCAATATAGCATATTTATTTTCATTGATTATTCTTATCTTGACAGATTTGGCTCTGGGAGTTAAATTTTTATTTAAATACTCTGTCTTTTTGCCTTTGCCTTCAAAAACACTCTGATTTTATTTCAGATTGAGATAGATGGAATTAATTTAGTATGCGGTGACTGGAGAAAAATTAGGACGTTTCATATCTTCTCTTAGGGGGTATTGATTCCTTGGTAGAAACTTTTTGTTCCCAACTGAGTTCACTGCAGTTATGTAGCTACCTAAAAAACCATTAGTCTTTTCTGCGTAGTTAAAGTCTTCAGAGACCTTTGACTTTATTATTAGAAATTTAATTTTAGTCTCTTCCATGTTTATGAAAGACTCTTTCAAGATTCTGTAATTGCTGACTAAAAACCTACATTACTTATAAAGAACTTTTTCTTGGATGAATAGGAGAAAATTATAAATTTTAATTAATTCCACAAATATTTGAGGTACTCTGGGCATGAGATGTACAAACAAGAATAAGTTGGAGTTGCTGCCCTCCAGGAATTCATGAAAGTAGTAAATACGAGCTCTGGAACTAAACTGTTTAGGTTTGCATCCTGACTCTACTATTACCATGCTATGTGACCTCAGGTAATTTTTGACATAATTTCTCTCTGCCTTAGTTTCCTCATCTGTAAAATGAGGATAATAATGGTACTTCTATTATAAGGTTTTATTTGTGAGGATTAAATGAATTAATATGGTAAAGCAATTAGGACAGTACCTGGCAGATCGCAAGTACTCAGATGTTAGCAATTACCATTATTATTCAAAATTCAGTTTAATGAGGGAGACATGCAGATAATCAGAGTACCCTGAGATGAATGCTATTATATGTTTGAACAATATGCTATAGAGACAGAAAGGGGTAACACGATCTCTATGTAGAGAAAATGAAGACTTTGAGAGATGAAGTGACATGAATTGGGTCATGTTGGATGAGAGTGAGATGACCAAGACAGGGAAATAAATTAATACAAAAGGAATTGCTTAGCAAAGTCTAAGAAAATCCTTAGCCGTTTGGTGTGGGTTGGACGTTGGATGAGATGAGGCAAGAAAGATAAGTTGGCTATGTCTGATTCTGCCATAATGAAATAACTGGTGCTTGACTTGCCCTCCCTCTGTAAACAGAAAAGTGAAACAACTATATTCAGACATTGGCCTATATATGTAGCACAGGACTGTGATCATTGAAAGAGGGGAAACAAATGAGGAGAGATCCATGGTCAGTCTGGCATCTGCCAGGAAGTATTTTCTGAACAGTGGCACACAGAAGGGGAACTCAAGCAGAGGATGGTGTTACTGCTGCTAGCTTGAAGAGACAAGTCGGAGTTTGGGGAGGATGAGGCAGCTGGAAATTGTGGGGCAGGATATGGAAGAGGAGGGAATATATGGAGATAGAACTCCAGAAATCTGCTAAGGGGCCCACTTGAGTTGTTGTTGGATACTAAACAGCACATGGATAGGGTGAAACTCCCTGAAGCCAGGCAGAAAATTGCAGGGGAGCTATAAGCTGTATAATTCTCAGAGTTCTCCTAGTCTGGGAACATTTGAGTTCTGAGCAGACAGTGTGGATAGACTTTGTTGAACAGCTGAACGCTGGCAGATACCCTAGAAGAGTTATATATTAGTAACAGGGCGAAATGAGCTCTGCAGTACAGCCTGCTCTAGAACTTCCCTAACAAAGCTTAGAAACAAGCCCCCAAAGCACCAGACTGATCCCCAAATAATTGAACTTCCAGCCACAGTGTATTTCAACATTCTTGAAAGGGTGACTATAAAATCTAGACACATAACAACAAAGAAACACCATTTCCAGTATCCAGCTCAGAAAATGTGACCTACAACCAGGAGAAAAATCTGTCAGTAAAACAGATATAGAAAAGACAGAGCTGATGGAATTAGTAGATGAGAACTTACTATAAATATGCTCAGGTATTTAAAGGAAAACATGAATAATGAAAAAAATGATAGAAGTGATTAAAAAAACAAATGTAATTTCTATAGCAGCAGATTAGATCCTGTGGAAAAAAAAGATAAGTGAACTTGTAATTATAGCAAGAAGTACTATCTTCAGCCTGATAGAGAGCATCCATGAAAATGTCAGCTATTATTATTATTATTTAATTGTACTGTGGTGAGAATATTCATTACAAAACATGTGCCATTTCAACAGCTAATATTATTCTTAATATATATAGTGAAAGACTGAATGCTTTCCTCCTAGTGTGAGAAACAAGAAAAGGATGTTGGCTCTCACTACTTATGTTAAAAATTTTATAGGAAGTTCTGGCTAGGCAAGAAATAGAAATTAAAAGTGTATCAGATTAGACAAATGAGACTGTCATTATTCCAAGTAACATTATCACATGCATAGAAAATCCTTAGGAATTAAAATAAAAAAAAAAAAGTCATTAGAAGTAAGAAGTAATAAGTAATATTTAGCAGAGTTGAGGGATATAATGTCAAAATACACAAATGCGATGTATTTCTGTCGGAAGGAAGATGGGGCAATCTACTGCCGTAGTGATACTGCCTAGGAAACCCAAGGAGGGGTTGCTGTAAGTCAGGGCCGACTCGACAGCACACAACAACAACAACAAACAACCATTGAATAACTGGAAAATGGATTTATAAAAACAATACCATTTACACTAGTGTCAAGAAACATGAAATGTTGAGGGATAAGTTTAACAAAATCTGTGCATGATCTGTATAATGTTCATGGATTGGAAAATTCAGTAGTGCTACAATATCAGTTTTTTCCAAAATCATCTATATAGTTTGAGCATTACCCCAATTAAGATTCCTATAGATATTTTCATCATAACTGACAAACTGATTCTAAAATTCTAGATCTAGAATAGCCAAAGATCTGATAGCCAAAACAATTTTGAAAAAACAATAATGTTGAATGTTTAAATTAACATTAACAATGTTAAATCATTGTATGATTTCAAGGCTTTCTAAAAGAGCTGCAGTAAGAAGTTGAGGTGGAATTGATGTAAAGATAGACATCTATGTTAGTGTAACTGAACAGAGAGTTCAAAATTGGGCCCACATGTTTGTGATGCATTTTCAGCAAAGGTATCAAGGTTATTTGATTGGGAAAGGAGTGACTTTTCAATAAATGGTGTTGGGGATGAGGGGTAGGGGAGAGAGCATTTACCCTTACCATAGCAAAAGTTACCTTGAATTGGATCATGAAGAGTAAAATTCTAACAATTCTAAAAAAGAACAGGAGAAAATTTTTTATGATCTTGAGGCATGTGAAGATTTCTTAGACATGAAAAGCACAAGCAGTAAAGTAAAAGAAAAAATTGGTAAACTAGAGTTCATCACACTGTTCTTTTAAACATGCTGCTAAGAAAATAAAAAGGCAAGCCACTGGCTGGGAGAAAAATACACATATTTGACAAAGGACTTGTATCCAGGACATATGAAGAAGTCTTACAACTCAATAATAAGACATTCAATTAAAAAACTGGAAAATATGTGGACATTTCACAGAAGAAGATACCTCAATGGCGGTAAGCAAAAACCTCTTCGACATCATTAGTCATCAGGGAAATGCAAATTAAAATCACAATGAGATACTACTACATAGCTATGAGAATGGCTAAAATTAGAAAGACTTGAGTATAATAAATGTTGGTAAGGATGGGGAGCAACTGGAACATCATATGAAAACCAAAAAAACCCAAACTCAACTGCCATCAAGTCAATTCCAACTCATAGTGACCGTATAGTACAGAGTAGGAATGAACAACAGGGTTTCCAGGATTGTAAATCCTAATGGAGGCAGACTGCTTAATCTTTCTCCCATGGAGTGGCTGGTGGTTTTCAACTGCATACCTTTTGGTTAGTAGTTGAATGCTTTAACCACAATGCCATCAGAGTGCCTTATATTTTTAAAGGGGGAGTAAAATGGCATAATAACTTTGGAGAAATGTTTGGCCATTTTTAAAAAAGTTAAGCATAGGCTTATACCTTATGACCCATCAATCCCACCCCTAGTTATTTACTCTAAGAAAATGAAAACATTGATGTATTAATATATTTTAACATGATTTTTCACAGCAACCAAAAACTATAAGCAATCCAAATGTCCTTCTAAGGTGAATGAATAAATATATTGCTATATATCTATGCAGTGAAATACCCCTCAGTAATAAAAATGAGTAATTAATGATACATTCAATAACATGGATGGATCTCAAGAAAATTATCTCAAGTAAAAGAAACCAGACATCAAAGAGTGTGTATGTACCATTTCCCTTATATGAAAAATCTAGAATAAATAAAAATATGTATCAATGGTTGTGTGGGTGCTGGGATTGGATGGGTGAGGATATTGACTGCAAAGAGAACTTATTAGGGTACTGGAAATGCATTTTATCTTTATTGTGGTAGGAGTTACACAAATGTACACATTTAACAAGACTCATTGAACTTACACTTAAATGAGTACCTTTAAATTATTAAATTATACCTCAATAAAGTTGATATCATTAATATCACACACAAGTAAGATCTTACTGAAAATAATTCAAAAATGGTTGCAGCAGTATATTGACAGAGAACTTCCAGAGGTGCAAGCTGTATTCAGAAGAGGACGTGGAATAAGGGATATCATAGTTGCTGTCAGATGGATCTTGGCTCAAGGCAAAGAATACCAGAAAGATGTTTACTTGTGCTTTATTGACTATGCAAAGGCATTTGATTATGTGGATCATGACAAATTATGGATAACACTGAGAAGAATGGGAATTCCAGAACACTCAATTGTACTCATGAGGAACCTGTACCTTGACCAGGAGGCTGTTGTTCGAATGGAAGAAGGGGACACTGCATGGTTTAAAATCAGGAAGGGAGTGTGTCAGGGTTGTATCCTTTCCCCATACTTATTCAATCTATATGCTGAGCAAATATTCCGAGAAACTGGACTATATGAAGAAAAATGTGGCATCAGGATTGGAGGAAGAATCATTAACAACCTGAGATACACAGATGATACAGCTTTGCTTGCTGAAAGTGAGGATGACTTGAGGCACTTACTGATGAAAATTAAGGAACACAGTCTGCAGTATGGATTACATCTCAATATAAAGAAGACAGAAATCCTCACAACTGGACCAATACGCAGCATCACGATAAATGGAGAAAAGATTGAGGTTGTCAAAGAATTCAAACCAATTCAAAGAATTGGTTCTACAATTGAGGCCAATGGAAGCAGCAGTCAGGACATTAGATGATGTGTAGCACTGGGTAGGTTGGCTGCGAAGGAACTCTTTCAAGTGCTGAGGAACAAGGATGTCTCCTTGAGGACTAAGGTGTGCCTGACACAGGCCATGATAAAAGAGTTTATGCTTTTGAGTTGTGGTGCTGGTGAAGAATGCTGAAGGTACCATGGACTGCCAAAAGAACTAACAGATCTGTCCTGGAGGAAGTGCAGCCGAGATGCTCCTTGGAAGTGAGGATGGCCAGACTTTGTCTCACCTACTTTGGTCACGTTATCAGAGAGGACCGACTGTTCCTTGAAGAAGGATGTCATGCTTGGTAAGGTGGAGGGTCGATGAAAGAGGGGACGCCTTCGACGAGATGGATTGACATGGTGGCTGCGACAGTGGGCTCAAGTATAGCAAGGATGATGGAGCTGGTGCAGGATTGGGCGATGTTTTGTTCTGCTGTGCATGGGGTCGCTATGAGTCGGAACGACTCGACAGCACCTAACAACAACAACAAAGTTGGTTTTAAAAAATGAAAGAAAAGATTGTGGCCACATTTTGAGGAACTACTTTGTATATCATGTCAAGAAGATCTATTTTATCCCAAGGCCAATGTAGTCTGTAGAAGTTAAGTAGTAGTAGTAGAGAGGCTTGTTCAGTAGTATATCAGACGCCTTTTTGAGAAGCTGATTTTGCCTTCTTTGGAGGTTGTAGTTTACACCAAAGTAAGACCAGAGGGCAAAAGACCTGGCAATGAGACTGTTACATTATGTTCATTTCTTCTATCAACAGCTAATTAAGTGTGCCCCTTAAAGGTTAGGTGCTATGCTTGCTTCTGGGAATACAAAGAACATCAGACACTGAACTTCATTTCCCTCCCCCCACCAGGATTTATGTTTGAGTAAAGGAAAATAGTTGGGTAAAACAGTAGGTACAACAAAATAATACAAATGTTGGGATAAAAGTATTTCCAGGTAAAGTGAAGACACAAAGAGTGTAGTAGTCTTGGGATGGGGAGTTGGGGGAGTAATGAATCGAGGTTGCAGTGAGATGACTTGAGTATTGACAAATTGGTCAATACAGAACAGAAGGATGATAGTGGTGGTAGAGATGGAGTAGAAAGAATAGATTCAAGGTACATTCATGAAGTTGCAGGACTTGGTAATTGTGAGGATGAGAGAGCAGAAAATTTGAAGCAAGCTGAAAAATTAACTATTTTGAGAGACCATGTATTCATTTCCTAAATGAATGAATACATGGGCTAGGGCTGACATAACTAAGTACCACAAATTGGATGGCATATAAGAAGTCTCACATAATTCTGGATTACCCATCCCCAGACTTCTTTTACGTGAGAAAGAAATACATGTTTTGTTATTTTAAACTTTATTTTGGGTTTTATGTCATAGTAATACCTAATTCTAACTACACATCAAGTAAGGAATATGTGTTATTTCTACAAATGGCCATTAACTCAGGTGACTGGAGTCCTTTCCCTGATTCATACCTTCATCTTGAAGGGTTGACCCATTGGTGGCCCAGCATATGTAGCATTGTATATCCACTGCCATTGAGTTGATTCTGACTCATAGAATCCTATAGGACAGAGTAGAACTGCCCCATTGGGTTTCCAAGGCTGTGAATCTTTATGGACAAAGACTGACTCATCTTTCTTCCATGGATGGGTTCAAACCGCTGGCTTTTTGGTTAGCAGCTGAATGCCTTAACCATTGTCCCACCAGAGTTCTGTATGTAGCATTATGTTGTTGTGTTGTTAGGTGCCATTGAGTCTGCTCTGACTCATAGTGACCCTGTGTACAACAGAATGAAATACCACCTGGTCATGTACCATCCTCACAATCCTTGCTATACTTGAACCCATCATTGCAGCCACTTTGTCAATCCATCTTGTTGAGGGTCTTCTGCTTCTTCCCTCATCCTCCACTTTGCCAAACATGATATCCTTTTCCAGAGACTGGTCCCTTCTGACAGCAGGACCAAAGTGGATGAGACAACATCTGGCCATTCTCGCTTCTAAAGAGCATTCCAGCTGCATTTCTTCCAGGACAGATTTGTTCGTTCTTCTGGCAGTCCATTGTACTTTCAGTATTCTTCGCTAACACCACAACTCAAAAATATCAACTCTTCTTCAGTCTTCCTGATTCATTATCCAGCTTTCACATGCATATGAGGCGATTGAAAGGTACCATGGCTTGGGCTAGGTGCACCTTAGTCTTCACAGTGACAACTTTGCTCTTTAACACTTTAAAGAGATCTTTTGCAGCAGACTTGCCCACTGCAATATGATGTCTGAATTCTTGACTGCTGCTTCTATGGGTGTTGGTTGTGAATTCAAGTAATATGAAATCTTTGACAA
>NW_006921659.1:6272205-6298548 GCF_000298275.1 Orycteropus afer afer
CCTTGTCAGCTCTACTATACACCTGGGAGTTCTGATCATTCACATAAACTTATAGGACCATTGTCTGCCAACCCTATATATGTTCTTGGATACCCTCCCAATTTCATAGACATACCTAATCGTTTAGCCTGTCCATCCATCTATCCATCTATATACCCATGTTTGCCTGACAACTTCAATCTTTTGTCCTTTTATTGTGATGCTGCTTCTTGGTCCAGTTCTGAGGGTTTTTGTTTTCTTTATGTTGAGGTGTAATCCGTACTGCAGACTGTAGTCTTTGATCGTCATCAGTAAGTGCTTCAAGCCATCTTCACTTTGAGCAAGCAAGGTTGTGTCATCTGCATATCACAGGTTGTTAATGAATCTTCCTGCAATCCTGATACTGTGTTCTTCTTCATGTAGTCTAACTTCTTGGATTATTTGCTCAGCATACAGATTGAATAAGTATGGTGGAAGGATACAATCCTGATGTACACCCTGCCTGATTTTAAAACATGCAGTATCTCTTGTGTTCAAATGACAGCCTCCTGGTCTATGTACAGGTTCCTCATGAACATAATTAAGTGTTCTGGAATTCCTGTTGTTTGCAATGTGATCCATATTTTGTTATGGTCCACACAATTGAATGTTTTGGCATAGTCAATAAAACACAAGTAAACAAAATAAAACACAAAATAAAACAAAATAAAACACAAGGAAACATCTTTCCTTTCAGCCAAGATCCACCTGACATCAGCAATGATATCCCTTGTTCCACATCCTCTTCTGAATCCAGCTTGAATTTCTGAAAGTTCCCTGTCAGTATACTGCTGTAGCCATTTTTTAATAATCTTCAGCAAAATTTTACTTGCGTGTGATATTAATGATATTGTTCGATAATTTCCACATTCTGTTCAATCACCTTTCTTTGGAATGGGCACAAATATGAATCTCTTCCAGTCAGTCAGCCAGGTAGCAGTCTTTCATATTTCTTGGCATAGATGAGTAAGTCCTTCCAGTGTGGCATCTGTTTGTTGAAACACCTCAATGGATATTCCATGAATTCTTGGAGCCTTGTTTTTTGCCATTGCCTTCAGTGCAGCTTGGAATTTTTCCTTCAATACCATTGGTTTTTAATCATATGCCACCTCCTGAAGTAGTTGAACATTGACCAGTTCTTTTTGGTACAGTGACTCTGTGTGTTCTTTTGACGCTTCCTGCATCAATGAATATTTTCCCCATGGAATCTTTCAGCATTGCAACTGAAGGCTTGAATTTTTTCCTTCAGTTCTTTCAGCTTGAGAAATGCTAACTTTGTCCTTCCCTTTTGGTTTTCTAACTCCAGGTCTTTGCACATTTCATCGTAATAATTGATTTTTCTTCTCTTGCTGCTGTTGTTAGATGCTCTCAAGTCATCTCTGACTCAGAGTGACCTTATGTACAGCAGAAAGAAACACTGCCCTGTCCTGTGCCAGCTCCACAGTACTTGCTGTATCTGAGCCTATCATTGTAGCCACTGTGTCAGTCCATCTTGTTGAGAGCCTTCCCCTTTTTCGTTGACCCTCCACTTTACCAAGCATGATATCCTTCTCCAGGAAGTAGTCACTTCTGACAACATGATCAAAGTAGGTGAGACGAAGTCTGGCCATTCTCACTTCCAAGGAGCATTCAGGCTGTACTTCTCCCAGGACAGATTTGTTAGTTCTTTTGGCAGTCCATGGCACTTTCAGTATTCTTCACCAACACCTCAACTCAAAAGCACTGACTCTTCTTCGGTCTTCCTTATTTATTGTCCAGCCATTCACCTACCAGGAAGATTAGCTAATACTACTATTATTCAAATTTATGCACTAACCACTAAAGCTAAAGATGAGGCTGTTAAAGATTTTTACTAACTTCTGCAGTCTGAAATTGACCAAATATGCAGTTAAGATGTATTGATTATTACTGATCATTGGAAGCTAAAGTTGGAAATGAAGAATTACCCATAGTTGGAAAATATTGCTTTGGTGACAGAAATGACACTGGAGATAGCATAGTAGAATTTTGCAAGACCAATGACTTAATCATTACAAATACTTTTTTCAGCAGCATAAAAGCAGCCTCATCATAGTACACCCGACTTTATGATATGGATTAAGTGGAGCTTTCGGGACCTCCATTTGCTGACGTGGCACAACTCAAAATGAGAAGAAACAGCTGCAAACATCTATTAATAATCAGAACATAGAATGTATAAAGTATGAATCTAGGGAAATTGGAAGTTGTCATGCAACATTACAGTACCCTTTTGTTACCCTTTATTGTGGAGACACTCCAGAGCATTTCCTGAATTGTAGCCATACTCATTCTGGCTCCCACTGTATGCCAGTATCCACATGCCCCCTTGTTGCTGATATATCACTCTACTTAAGCTCCTTTTTTGCCTGTTCACCTAGTAGCATGATGAGCCAGGTAGCAATCTTAGCTTCCAGTTCAGAGGAACCATTATTGTGTCCCTAGTGGAAGCATTTGTTCCTTGGGCATGAAAACTTTGTGCTAGTGCTAGAGACAGAAAGGAAAATTTGAGAGGTCATTAGTTATGGTTGTGAGAAGTGCCATGCCCAGCACCTGTTGGGAAAAATAGTGTGCTTCAGCTCATAATGTACATTCTGCAGCAATAGCCTAGCCTCCCAATGTGTTCCCAGCTGGAGCCATGTCTATATTGTCATTCTGGTTCACCTTTCTGAGATCCTGGCTGCTTCTGAAGGATGAGAAGCGTGCATGGTTAGATCAGAGAAGCCTGTGGTTGCCAGCCAGTTGCCATACTTTTGCTGGGATGTCATTTTATTAATCAGAGGCCCTGTTGACTGGGATGTCATGCTAGCCCATAAGTAACTCCACAGATGATACTGTTGGTAGTGGCGAGATAGATAGGGAAATCACATCCAAACATAGAACAAATGTATCTTCAGAAGAAGACAAATTGCTAACCTCTGCATAATTAAATACATTACTGTGATCCATTCTTTATGAGGTAGATGATTCATCTGGAGGAGTGTACCATATAGGGACCCTTGGCAGTTGCAGGAGCTCTGGTGGTGTAGTACCTAAGGCATTTGACTAGTTCAAACCCACCAGCCACCCCTCAGCAGGAAGATTGTGCAATCTACTTCTGTAATGATAAAAACTAAACTCACTGCCATCAAGTCGGATCCAACTCATAGTGACTCCTCTTTGGGTTTCTGAGGCAATATCACTACGGAAGTAGATTACCCAACCTTCCTTCGGAGAGTGGCTGGTGGGTTTGAATCGTCAGCCTTCTAGTTAGCAGTCAAATGCCTTAGGCACTATGCCACCAGAGCTCCGTCCGTAGTGATATTGCCTCAGAAACCCAAGGAGGGATTGCTATGAGTCAGATCCAGCTCAACGGCAGTGGGTTTTTTTGGGTTAGCAGTTGTAGCCACCAGGTCAGCCTCGATGGAAATCCATGTTAAGCATGTGCGTGGCCACCATACCTGCAGCCACTACTGCTTTGTCAAATACTGGGCTGGCTAGACAAGGAGAATGGCCTTTGTCAATAGCAGGCGCCCTGTACAGCTCCTAATTAAGAGCCTCTTCTCAGTGTTAGACTTTGTTGAGAAGTCACATGGAACATGGATAATTTCAGGTGCTAGTCTCATTCCCACAGATTTATCAAATGCCTCTTGCCCCAAGCCACCTTGCCACTGATCATCCAAAGATGCTCTTTCCCCTTTCTGATCATTCATCCAGGCCATTAAACATGCCAGGGATTGGAACGTAGATTCTGAGTTCAGGCCACCTCTGTTTCTAGGCAAAGTGGACAATGAGATGTACTGCTCTGTGTCCTCACAAGAGGACTATTTCTCTTCTCAGCTATTGTTAGGCTCATCCCTGAATAAGGTTATTAGATAGAAGTAGTATATTTGCAGCTGGTGCTGATGTATTGTTCAGGCCTTTCTGTAACTCCTTCATACCTTCCTTTGTGAGTGCATAGGTGCAGATGGGGGGAGAGGTGGAATGTACTGGGCGTACTGCACTCAAATGGAATATAAGTGATTTGATTAATTATGCCTTCAGAGCTCATTTGGGCCTGCACCTTTTTTCTTGATGATGGCATGCTACTAGGCATGCTGGAATTTAGAGTTAAATGTATCCAAGAAGACTCATTTAATGATGGGCACCTGGATTGCATGGCCACCTAATGGTCTATAATCAAGTATTCAGTTTTCACTAGAGTCCAGAATCTAGCAAGGAGCTCTTTCTCAAAAGGTTGCTTCAGTTGCTTGGCCTTGTTCCAAAATCTTAGGGGTCTGTGCTGTGTTTATTGGGGTTTCTCACACATTCAATATAACATTCTGATTTTCAGTAGACACTCTGATTCATTGTATCAGATAGGAGATGAAGGCTCAGTGACAGAGTCAGCTGCAGCTTTTCTTTTTCTGATGGCTGTTCAGCACTCGCAACTTTTGGGGTTACCTGAAATAGGGTAAGGGCAGGAAAACCAAGTGAGGATTTGTTGTCTCTAAAATGTAGAATACTCCTTCTCAGTGGTAGGAGTTACAAGTTATAACAACCTACCTTTCTCTATGGAAGGAATTTGCCTGCATGGCCAGACTGCTACACCCTTAGAAACTTTGCGAAGTTTGCAGGCCCATGTATTTTTGCAGGACTTATTTCCCACCCTTGGTTATACATCTGTGCAATTGGTCAATTAGTGCATTCTAGGTCATATCATGTAGAATAAAAAATGTGTATTAATATTACTACCCTGCCAGATAAAGCAAGCTGTTTATTGAAATGGAGACTGCATTTGCCAGTCAATAGCTGTGCACCAAATACTAAGGGAGATATTTTAATTTGGCATAGCAGTGACAGTTAAAGTCACAATGTGATTAAGTTTTAAATCCCTTCATCAGTTTCCGCACTAGTCAAAGTAGAAACTGGAATGGTAATGTGATAGGGATCACCGTGCTGGGCTCTGTCAAATCTTTGGTGACACTAATTTTGGCAGAAGTTTTGATGAGGAAGGAAAACTCCGTCAACTTCCACTTTGCACATCTTTCTGGGGCCAGGAAACCATTATGGGGGTTCTGTGTTTGGGGGGAATATCTGAAAACTGTAGGATGTGTTTCAGCTCTCATGGTGACTAGTGTGAGAAGAGGTAACCCGCTTAAATTCTCAGTCTGACTAATGGACTGGTGGTGCTCTTGATCCCTAAGTAGTAATGTTAGCTTATAGTAATGATAGAGGTAGTATGTAGTAGTCTTCCAGAAGTTTGGATATTGCCCTTTCACCAGCTCACCATTATCTAGGTGAAATGGCCAGAGACCCATTTCTGTGAGCAATGTGGCCTCGCCATATTCCAGGAGGAGTCCCCCTGGGCAGCACAGAAAATCGGCAGTTTGAATCCACCCTGAGGCGCCTCTGAAGAAAGGCCCAGTGATCTGCTTCTGAAAGTTCACAGCCTTGAGTGCAATTCTATTCTGGGGTCTCTGTGAGTTGGAATCGACTCCATAGCAGCTGGTTTTTATTTTTGTTTGTTTGTTTTTATTTAAGGAACTGTGGGTTCTCAGATATGGGTGAGAGGCCATGACTCTACCACAGTGTTTAGACGGATCACTACACTGTCTGCTAGACCTGGAGTTTTTATCTGTTTGTTGTTGGTTATTTAAATTAAAACAGACCTTAGTAGGTTACCTGTTGATTTAAGTTCTTAGGTCTGGATAAATACAGACTGAAATTTTTGCCTACCTCAACAAAAACCTGAGATAACCTAGTATTCCCATGCCTGTTAACATCACCACACATGCCTTGCTTCTAACTGTTAACTGCTACCACTTGGTTCAGACTTCTCTGGGCTTCTCCCATTGCTTTCTGAGATCCTGGAGTCTCTTTCAGTTGCAGCACCCCCCCACCCACCCAATCAAAATTCTCAGCCTTAGAAACAAGAGCCATTAAAATGATTAGTAATGATTGTAGTGTACCCCTCACCAACTTATTACTTGTGTCAAGATTGAAGGGAGAATTTTCTGGGCCCAGCAGGGGATATAAGAACAGTATGTTATATTAATATAAGTTTCACATAGTTCAAATAGAGAAAAGTGGAGAATAACATCCTCCTTGTTGGCTTCCCTTATTTCAAAAAGCCTGCACTAAGGAGTCAGAATCAGTTTCATATTGGGAGTAGCAATTTAGTTTCAGTCAAATAACATCAGCTGTTGCAGTAAATAAGGAGCTCTGATAGCACGGTGCCTAAGGCATCTGACTACTAACCAGAAGATTTGTGGTTCAAACCTCCCAACTACTCTGCAGAAGCAAGACTGGGCAATATACATCTATAAAGATTTACTGCCTCAGAAACCCAACGGGGGGTCGCTATGAATTGGAATCGACTTGAAGGCAGTGGGTTTGGTTTTTGGTTTGTTGCAGTAAATTTGAGTAAGTTATATATTCAACGTGTAATTTATTTATTTTACTTGTATAAGAACTATAACCATAGAGTTTATAATTAATTTTGTATTTGTACTTATTCAAATAACATTTTAATAAAAATCATTTAAGGCAATATTGGGTGACTGCATTTTTACCCTTTAAAAAGGATGCGTATATTATTCATGACTGAGGAATACTGACTAGTTTGTGTTCTTAATTCTGGATCCAGTTAATGAGGGTGAATTGATTATAGGTTTGTAAGTGTTATAATATTTAATTCTTCTCAGTGCTTAAATTCTAATGAATTTGGATTCAGATACTCACATTTCTCTTATTGCTCATTACTGTTGTACTGCTTCATCAATACTGTATTCTGTAATTGTCCCTTCCTTGTTCTTCTGTAGGGTTCAAAACTTCTGTAGACCTCTTTTTAAAAAACGTATTGACTATTAGAGGCCCTTTAGTTAACAAAAAATATTCATCTGTGTTTGAGGTTTGAAGAAAAGTTTAATGAGTGTTTTTCTAAAAATAGGCACACTAGAGTAGGTTTTAAAAATGGATAATAAATGTTAACCCTTCAGAAAGCTGTTTCTGATCTAATACTGGACGGTCTAGATACAAATCGTTATGGATGCAGCTGGATTTGCTTTCTTCCTGTGACTCACCAAAAGCTCTTCAGAGCCTTTCATTTTTTTTCTATTTTCGTGTACTGAAACTTCATTTTAACAAATATTTAAAAATAGCTTTAAAAATTACCATTCTCCCGGAATCTCCTTGAAATGTTATTTCACTTGTTCTAAAGATAATTTTTTTTTTTTTTTTTTTTTAAGCAAACTGAGTTGGTTTTATTTCTAGTATTCTGAGCCTAGAGATAGACCTAGTGAATGTGATTATCTTATGCTATAAAAAACTTAGCCATGTGTTTTTAATTATCTAAACATTGATAATTTTCATGAACATACTCCTTATAGTATTTAATAATTATAAGGGCTTTGTGACAGGTGATTTATATTTTTAAAATTATTAAATATCATCAAATAAAATTTATTTCTCTTCATCAACATTGATCTCTAACTTTAGGCTATTTATTTTATATTGCTGTGTATTTTTTTTGTTTTTTTAATTTTAATGACATTTAGTTTCATAGGAGTAATACTATAGAATATTATAAAGCTCTTTCTTAAAGCATTTTTATGTAGTTCAGTTATTTTCAAATACTATTTTCTCACATGCTTTTTATTCTGATATTATTACTAGGAGCTCTGGTAGCATAGTGTCTAAGGCACTTGACTGCTAACCAGAAGGCTGGTGGTTCAAACCCACCAGCCTCTCCTTGGAAGGAAGGTTGGGCAATCCTACTTCCGTAGTGATATTGCCTCGGAAACCCAAGGAGGGGTCGCTATGAGTCGGGGCCGACTCGACAGCAAATAACAACAACAACATTACTATCTCATCGGACTACATGTGATAACATAAAATGCTTAGCTTAATTGCTCAATAAATCTGGCTGCTATTATTTAGCTATTATTTGTACCCAGTAATTATTTCTCTATGATCTTTTACTTTTTTTATAACATTGTTTACTTGAAGGCTCGTTTTAGGAACCCATAGAAATATTTCATATGAAAATTAATTTGAAAGGTATGCTACATTGTATAAATATAAGGTGATAGTGGAGTATTAAGACTATTATTATTAGAAATATTAGCAATTAAAGCTATATGGTATAGTGAAAAGAGCATAGTTTTAAAGGAAGACAGACGTGGGTTCAGATTTGACCTGTATCATTTACTAGCTGTTTGGCCACGTTAAGTACCTGGAGTGTCAGTTTTCTCATTAGTGAAAATGGGAGTAATAATACCTATCTTGTGGAATAAGGAACCGTGGGGGCACTGTGGTTAAGCGCTCAGCTGCTGATCAAAAGGTTGGTGGTTCTAATCCACCAGCCACTCCATGGGAGAAAGCTGTGCCAGTCTGCTTCCATAAAGATGACAGCTTTGGAGACTTTTGAGGGCAGTTCTACTCTGTCATAAAGAAGTCACTCTGAGTCAGAATCAACTCAACGACAGTGGTTTTTATCTTGTGGAGTAATTTTTTATCTTCTGGAGTAATAATGCCTGTCTTGTGAGGCCCTTCAGTGACACAGATGGTTTGCGCCTGGCCCTAACCTAGAGGTTGGCAGTTCAGACTTACCAAGGGGCACCATGGAAAAAAGGCCTGGTAATGTGCTTTCCTAGAGATTGAAAACCAAAAACCAAACCTACTGCCATCCAGTTGGCTCCGACTCATAGAGACCCCCATTGGGTTTCCAAGGCTGTAAATCTTTACAGAAGTAGACTGCTTTATCTTCGTCTCATGGAGCAGATGGTGTTTGAACCTCCAGCCTTCTGGTTAGCAGCCAAATGCCTTACCCACTGTACCACCAGAGCTCCTTTCCTAAAGATGACAGCCAAAAAAAAAACCTGTGGAACAGTTCTACTCTGTAACACATGGGATCACCATGAGTCAGAATCAACTTGATGGCTATGGGTAGGATTTTATCTTGTTATGAGGCTTGAATGAAGATTTATGCAACAAGACCTAGCATGATTTTCTTTCTTCTTCCTAACTAGAAAATAGGAAATTTCCTTGGCAAAGCAAACAACCATTCTGAAATGAAATATAGATTAATTTTGGATTGGTTGTTGTTAGCTCTTTTGTGAATTATTAAATTGCTCGTTCCTGGCTTTGTGTTCTCATTCCTCCTTGTAGTGCCTCTGCTATAGTATTGTCATTTTTTTAAAAAATGCTTTTGTTTTCAGAGGTTGCAAACTTATGGCCTATAGGCCAAATCTGGCCCCCAGATGTATTTCATTTGGCCCACACAGTATCGACCTATACAGTATTTGAGAAAAATTAATTATTATTATTATTTTTTTTGGCCAACATTTAAGAATCATGACATTTCATGCAAAGTCCAAATTTTTTTCTTCTAGAAAGAAAATCAGAAGATCTAGCACCACTGAGCTTGGATTCCCCATGGGCTGAATCTGCTAGTCTCAAATGGTGGCTGCCTCCTTTAGACTGGGCATCATTCTACAGTTCACCATTTGAGATGTGCCAGTTAGAGCTAGACAGATCAATTGATCTATCTGGCACTTATAGGTCAGGCTTCTAACTTAGATATAAGTAAGTGTTTCTAAGACTGTGGGCTTTTGGGAAGAAGAGATAGTTTTCTTTTCATATCTCTACTGCCCAGTATATATGCAACACATAGTAGAAAGCCTTCAGTAAGTATTCAAACAGTCTGAGTGGCGTAAAGCCTTCTCCAACCAGAGAATCTTGCTCTTTTCCAGACCCTTGCCTTAGTCACTGGGAGCTCTGGTGGCATAGTGCCACATTTGACTGCTAACCAGAAGGCTGGAAGGTCAAACCCACCAGCCACTCCTTGGAAGGAAGGTTGGGCAGTCTACTTCTGTAATGATACCACTTCGGAAACCCAAGGAGGGGTCGCTATGAGTCAGATCCAACTCCATGGCAGTGTGTTGTGTTGTTGTTGCCTTAGTCACCATTTTCATTAGATTAGTGTTATCTTACATGTTATTCTTTATAGCAGAAAACAATATCGTTGAAGATAGTGATCAACTCTTCCTAAAGACAGAATAAGAAAAAAACCATACATTGTAGGAAAATTTATTGAAATTAGCTGGGAGAGGTTTTCCCAGCTATAACAGTTAGGAACGGGTTATCATGGGATGCTGTGGTATCCTTTTGTTTTGAAGTCTTTGATAGGATTGGCATGCACCTTGAAGAGAGAGCAAAGGACAACATGACATTCCTTATGAGTCTGTGAAGAATGTTCAGAATATTTTAGAAAATTTTGATTATGTCTAATATGTAATATCATGCGATCTCTAGCATGATGTCTGTCACCAAGGCCATATTTCCCAACTATCAGTGATTCTTGTTTCCAACTTTTGCATTCCAGTCACCAGTGATAATCAACACATCTTGATTGCATGTCGGTCACTTTCAGACTGTGGAAGTTGGTAAAAATCTTCTATCAATCATATGATAGAATTTTGCAAGACCAACGACTTATTCATTGCAGATACCTTTTCTCAACAACACAAATGGTGGCTATACATGTGGGCTTCGCCAGATGGAGTCCACAGCAATTGGATTGGCTACATCTGTGGCAAGAGGTGATGAAGAAGCTAAATATATTCAGCCAAAATCAAGCCAGGAGATGATTGTGAAACAGATCATCAACTACTCATATGCAAGTTCAATTTGAAGCTAAAATCAATTAAAAGAAGTCCATGAGAGCCAAAATACGACCTTGAATATATCCCTCCTGAATTTAAAGGCCATCTAAAGAATAGATTTGATGCATTGAACACCAATGACCAAAGACCAGAGGAATTGTGAAATAACATCAAGAACATCATCCATGAAGAAAGCAAAAGGTCATTAAAAAGACATGAAAGGAAGAAAAGACCAAAATGGATGTCAGAAGAGACTCTGAAACTTGCCCTTGAACAGAGAGTACCTAAAGCAAATGGAAGACATCACAAGATAAAAGGGCTGAACCAAAGATTTCCAAGAGCAGCTCGAGAAGACAAAGGCAATTACTATAATGAAATGTGCAATGTGCTGGAGCATTTCTCAATCTGAAAGAACTGAAGAGGAAATTTAAGCCTCAAGTTGCAATATTGAAAGATTCTATGGGCAAAATATTGAATAATGCAGGAAATATGAAAAGAAGATGGAAGGAATATACAGAGTCACTGTACCAAAAAGAATTGGTCAGTATTCATCCATTTCAGAACATAGCATATGATCAAGAACCAATAGTATTGAAGGAAGAAGTTGAGGCTGCACTGAAGGAAATGGAGAAAAACAAGGCTTCAGGAACTGACGGAACACCCATTGAGATGTTTCAGCAAACGGATGCTGAGCTGGAGACACACACTCGGCTATGCCAAGAGATTTTGGCCAACTGACTGGGAAAGATCCATATTTATACCCATTCCAAAGAAAGGTGATCCCACAGAATGTGGAAATTATTGAACAATATCATTGACATCACACGCAGGTAAAATCTTACTGAAGATAATTCAGAAACACTTGCAGCAGTATATTAACAGAGAACTTCTGGAAATGCAAGCTGGATTCAGAAGGAGACATGGAATGACATTGCTGATGTCAGATGGATCTTGGTGAAAGCAAAGAATACCAGAAAGATGTTTATTAATTATTAATTATGCAAAAGCATTCAATTGTGTGGATCATAACAAATTACGCATAACATTGAAAAGAACGGGAATTCCAGAACACTTAATTGTGCTCATGAGGAACCTGTATATAGACCAGGAGGCTGCCATTCGAACAGAAAAAGGGGATACTGCATGGTTTAAAATCAGGAAGGGAGTGTGTCTGGGTTGTATCCTTTTACCATACTTATTCCATTGTATGCTGAGCAAATAATCCGAGAAGCTGGACTATATGAAGATTGGAGGAAGAATCATTAATAACCTACGATACGCTGATGACACAACTTTGCTTGCTGAAAGTGAGGATGACTTGAAGCACTTACTGATGGAGATTGAAGACTGCAGTCTGCAGTATGGATTACTCCTCAATATAAAGAAAACAAAAGTCCTTAAAACTGGACCAATAAGCAGCATCAGGATAAATGGAGCAAACATAGAAGTTGTCTAAGACTTCATATTGCTTGGTTCTACAGTCAATGCCGAGAGCTCTGGTAGTATAGTGCCAAGGCACTTGACTGCTAACCAGAAGGCTGGTGGTTCAAACCCACCAGCCACTCCTCAGAAGGAAGGTTGGGCAATTTACTTCTATAGTGATAGTGCCTTGGATACCCAAGGAGGGGTCGCTATGAGTCGAGTCTGACTTCATGGCACATAACAGCAACAATAACAACAACAATCAACACCAGTGGAAGCAGCAGTCAAGACATCAGATGATGTATTGCATTGGGCAAATCTGCTGCAAAAGATGTCTTTGAAGCACTGAAGAGCAGAGATGTCTCCTTGAAGACTAAGGTGCGCCTAACCAAAGCCATAGTATTTTCAATCGCCTCATATGCATGTGAGAGCTGGACAATGAATAAGGAAGACCGAAGAAGAGTTGATGCTTTTGAGTTGTGGTGTTGGTGAAGAATACTGAAAGTACTATGGACTGCTAAAAGAACTAACAAATCTGTCCTGGAAGAAGTGCAACCAGAAAGCTTCTGGAAGCAAGAATGGCCAGGCTTCATCTCACCTACTTTGGTCATGTTGTCAGAAGGGACCATTCCCTGGAGAAGGATATCATGCTTGGTAAAGTGGAGGGTCAACAAAAAAGGGGAAGGCTCTCAACAAGGTGGATTGACATAGTGGCTGCACTGATGGCTCAGGCATAGCAAGGATCGTGAGTCTGGCACAGGACTGGTCTGTGTTTCATTCTATTGTACATAAGGTCGCTATGAGTCAGAGACGACTAAATGGCACCTAACAACAAAAATGTAATATGATAAAATACTTGCTTTAAGATATAGATTTATTTGAGGAAATTCTTTATTCAGCAGGTGAACAACTTCTGCAAAAAATGTGAAATTTGTCATTTGTAATTTGTTTCTCTATTAAAAACAGATGTGTCCAAATATTGCTTCATACTGTTGGCAAACTCATTACAAATGCCAGAAGCAACTCCTGTTACATATGATTATGATTTGTAAAAATAATTTAGATGTAAGCTATTCACAAACCAATTTTTTTTTTAAAGTAAAGATCCTGTCTACTCATATTTTGGGATTACACATGAGTATCATAAGTTTAATTCTGGAGCCTCCAAGTAGAAATATAAGAAAGGGATCAGTTTGGAATAGCAAACTTTCTAATTGAGAATGCCCTCCTTTTGGTTTCTGCTCTTCTGCCCCCACCCCTTAACCAAAAACTAAACCAAACCATCTGGAGTTATTTAGGCAGTATAAATATTCTTGAAGAAATGGATACTTAATCATAAAACTCTTCCTGGCACTGAAAAAAATGATTTACCAATCCACGTGATTGGTAAAAATACCTTTGAGTTCATAAAGAGCTCCTTCAAATCATGAAAGTAGAGTTTGGGAGTATTGGGGACCAAGGCACCAAGGCTGCTGAAGTTGTTCCTTTGCTTTAAAAGGACAGCAGTCCATTAGTGCACAAGTGCTATTTCCTGGGCTTTTCCTGTAGATATTCTTCAGCATGGGTAGCTTATTTCTTGTTAAGTGGCAGTTGTTTTACTTTAAAAGACAGATACCTAAGGTATAAATTTAGTTTTAGTCTCTTTTCATGTTTAAACTAGTTTCAGGGAGACAAAGAGAAAGGACCAAATTTGAAATCCCTATCTTTAACCTCTGGAGGCTAGGTAGGGGTAATAATAGCTAAATATTTAAGGAAATTAAAAAAAAGGGGGGGTGGTTAGAAATGAAAAGTATACCAGTGTTTAATTAATCAACAAATATTTATTGACTACTTACTCTGGGTAGTCAAAGTATGTTGAGATATGATGAGATAAAAAGAGTTCCTGACTATGTATATTAAAGTTCGTTAAAAAACAATACAAGATAAAAATAATTTATGCAGTCCTAATTGTTGTTAGCTGCCTTTGGGTCGGCCCCCAGCTCATGGTGGTCCCACGCATGCCAGAACAGATGCTTCCTGGTCCTGCACCATCCATGATTGATTGGAGATCAGACTCTCGGGAGCCATAGGATTTTCATTAGTTGATTTTCAAAGTAGATAGCCAGGCCTTTATTCCTAGGCCATTTTAATCTGGAAGTGGCACTGAAACTTGTCAAGCATCATAGTAACACACAAGCCTCTAGACAGGTGATTGGCTGCATATGAGGAACATTGGTGGGAATTGAACCTGGGTTTTCCCTATGGAAGGCAAGAACTCTACCACTGAACCACCACTGCCTTCCTGTAATTGTTAGTAGTTGCCAAATGCAGGGTTTAGTTAAGTGCTTTCATTTTTTAGGGCAGGGCTAGACCCTTGAGGGATTCATGGAAGAAGTGAAATTTTGAGCACCTGCTGTAAGAATGGGTAGAATTAGGATAGATGGAAAATAACCCATAGTCATCCAGATGATTCTGACTCATAGCAACCCTACAGGACAGAGTAGAACTGCTCCATAGGGTTTCCAAGGCTGTAATGTTTATGGAAGCAGGTTGCCACATCTTTCTCCCACGGAGCACCTGATGAATTTGAACCACCGACCTTAGCAGTAGAACACTTTAACCACTGTGACACCAGAACTCCTTAAATGGAAAATACTAAAATACTGAACCAACTCACTGCCCTTGAGTCAAATCTGACTCATAGTGACCCCTCCTTTGGTTTCCGAGGTGGGATCTCTACGGAAGTAGATTGGCCAGTCTTCCTTCTGAGGAGTGAAGGTGGCTGGTGGGTTTGAACTGCCATCCTTCTGGTTAGCAGTCAAAGGCCTTAACCACTACACTTCTTAGATGGAAAATAGGAAGATGTTATTTCTGTCCTCTTTAACTGGAATGCTTGTGTGGAAGTAGTTCGTATCATGCTAATTTTGAATATAAATTTTGAATATAAATCAGTTAACCATGTTGGGAGCATTTTAACTTCATGAGTCCGAGAAGACATCTTGATGATCTCAGCATATTGTAAGTCTCTTTAATTCAGGTCTGTAAAACAAAAACAAAGTTTAAAAAAAAATGCTGGAAGACGTTTAGAGGAAGTGATGTAATTCAAAGTTACACTATTAAAGGAACAATATTTTGTTAATAAACTTGGACATTTCCAGCAGTTTAACTGAGGGAACGAATACGCACTAAAAAGCCATGTGTTTCTACTAGATAATCCATAATGCTCAACTGAACAGTAAATCTTGGTAATTGAGAGGATCAAATAAACTTTCAGGGATTCTGATCTTGATAATGAGTAATCAATCTAACAAGAAAGTTCTCTGTATTCCACCCTTCCTTTTCCTTGGAACTAAAGCGATTTGTTCTCAAGATCTTGTTAAAGAAGATACTACTGTCATCATCTTTTCTCTTTACCTATCCTTCTTTCTTTTACTGTACTTATTGGAGAATATACTTGTCAGTATGTCATTAACGAGAGCTCTGGTAGCATAGTGCCTAACGCACTTGATTGCTAACCAGAAGGCTGATGCTTCAAACCCACCAGCCACTCTTCAGAAGGAATATTGGACAATCTACTTCCATAGTGACACTGCCTTGGAAACCCAAGAAGGGGTCGCTATGAGTTGGGTCCAACTTGACGGCATATAACCACAACATGGCATTAACTATTTAAAAATGTCTAAAACTTTTTTAATGTACTTACTGCCATTTATATAAATGGATTTATAAGGGATTTAATCTTTGAGATATGCTGTCCATCTAAGTTCTTGGATGTATCAATAGCCTGTTCCCATTTATTGCTAATTAATATTCTATTATACAAATACCATACTTTATTTATCCATTTACCATAAAACACATTGGAGCTATTTCCAGTTTTGGCTATTAGAAATTAAGCTCCTGCTAGGAGCTCTGGTAGCATAGTGGCTAAAGCACTTGACTGCTAACCAGAAGGCTGGCGGTTCAAACCCACCAGCCACTCCTCGGAAGGAAGGTTGGGCAATCCTACTTCCGTAGTGATACTGCCTCGGAAACCCAAAGAGGGGTCGCTATGAGTCGGGGCCGACTTGACGGCACATAACAACAACAACAAGCCCTTTCAATGTGTTATCTAATTATGATAAATATATGTAACAAAACATTTTCCATTTCAAAATTTTTAACATGTAAAATTCAGTGACATAATTACATTCATCATGTTTTTCAACTATCACCATTATTCATTTCCAGAATTTTCCGTCACTTAGAATAGAAGCTCAGTGTTCCCTAAATAATGAAGTTCCCTTTCCCCTTCCTCTCCTCCTACCTATAGTAACCACTAATAAACTTTAGTCTCTAGGGTATAGGTTTTTATGTGAACATAAGTTTTAATTTTTCTAGGTTAAATGCTCAGATTGCTAGATTGTATGGCAAACACACACACACACACATACACATATACACACAGTTTTTAATGTTTGTGACCAAATGTGGGATTTAGTGTTTAATTTTTCAAGAAACTGTTTTCCAGAGTAGCTGTGTACCATTTGCTCCGCTATGTATAAGAGTTTCTCCACATCATTGCCAGCATTTGATATTGTTAATATTATAATTTTAGTCATTCTAGTAGATGTGTAGTAGTATCTTATCATGGTTTTAACTTATATTTCCTTAATGACTAATGATATTGAACATCTTTCTATGTGCTGATTTGCCATCCTTATGTCCTCTTTGATCAAGTGTATGTTCAAGTCCTTTGGCCCATTTTCTAGTTGGATTGTTTGTTTTCTTACTGTTGAGTTCAGAGAGTTCTTTATCTTTACATATTCTGGATACAGGTGCTTCTTTGGATAAGTAATTTGCAAATATTTTCTCCTATGCTGTGGCTTATCTTTTTATCCTGTTTACTGGGTCTTTCCAAGGCAAGTTTTAAATTGTTTTTGAAAGTTTTAATTTTGATGAAGTTCAGTTATTGTTTTTTTCTTTTTCCTTTATGGATTGAACTTTGAGTATCATGTCTAAAACCTTTTTATCTACTCTAGGTCCCAAAGATGTTCTGTATTTTTTTTATAGAATTTTTTATAGTTTTACCTTTAAGTCCGTGATCTATTTTGCATTGATTTTGTATATGGTGTGAGGTTTAGATTAAGGTTCAGTTGTTTGTTTGCATTTTGCCTCTGCATGTCCATTTGCTCCAACATCATTTGTTGAAAAGGCTTTGCTACCCTTGATGAATTGCTTTTGCGCCTTTGTCAAAAATCAATTGGATGTATTTATATTGATCCATTTCTGGGTTCTCTGTTCTGTTCCATCGATCTATGTGCCTGTTTTTCTGCCAATATCACACTGTCTTGATTACTATAGCTATAGAGGAAGACAGCCTTGGATAGAGTGTTTCATCCTACCTTACTCTTTTTTTGCAGAATTGTTTTAGAATAAGCTTGCCTATATCTACAAAAACTTCTGCTGGAGTTTGATAGAAATTGTGTAAAGCCTATAGATCAATTTGGGGGAGAATTGACATATTTACTTGTACAGGCATTTTAAACTCAAGTCACATTAATTCACGTGTAGTCAAATCTTGCTATCTTTTTCTTTATACTTTCTGGCCCCAGTGACATGCTTATAGTTAATGTTTTTCTTCCCTGATAGGTTATAAACTTCTTAGCTGCAGAAGCTTATTTAATGCTGTGTCCCCAGAATTCCTTTTCATGGTATCTGCTACACTTTGTTCATTTAATTAAAGGATAGGACTTCTTGGTGACTTCTGTTTGTGGCATTTTTCCTTGGTACCTGTACCAGGTCCGCACTGTTCAGTACTTCAGCCCTGTCTTCTTTTGTCCCAGAGATGGTGATTATTTGCTTTCTTCTCTAGCCAGTCGGAAAGCTTCTGTCATAGTTGTGGTGGTGGTGGCAGCAAAAGGCTAGCTAGGGCTGAGGCTTGGAGAAGGTGAACACATAGTGAGAGAGAGAATTTTACAGGGACTAGGAAGTGGTTCCTAATGTTAAATAGATACAAGAGTATCATTTAAAATCATTTTTGTAGGCAGTCTTCTTTAGTGATATCAATGTGAGACTGTTATATAGTATATAGAAGCAGCATTGTCCTTCATATAAGCAAAAGAATAAATGGGTATGTTCTCAAGGACCCTTCTGTTGTTGTTTTCATTTTATCTACTGTTGTCAGGGACTTGGGTTTAGGTTTCTATAGCAACCACAGTCTGGACAACATAATACCAACACTTTGTGTGCATGTGGTGTTAATTCTGATGCCTTATACACTACATGTGGCAGAGTCGCAGTTGCTATGGAGATCAATCTTTGGACACACTTGGTTGATAACGATGTCTCTCATATGTGGATTTTGCTGCTGAAAGAATCTGAGGTGATGCTATCAGTTGACCAAGAGATACCTAGTACTTTGTCAGTAATCTCTCTATGGCTTAGAATCCCATATTTGAAAACTTTGTTATGCATTTGTTCACAGATGTAATAAAGTGTATATGCATGTGTGTTTAGTGCATGAATCTGATACTGGGGAAATCGACTTTAAAGAACATATTATCAGAGGAATTTGACAGACTTCTTTGCTTGGGTAGTCTATACTACTTCAAAAACGTACTCTAAAAATATGGAAAACTAAATATCCTGTATAATTTTAATAATGTAAAATTTTAATAGAGAAGTGAAGGAAGCATAATTCTTCTTGTGCATTGCTCTAATTGTGTGTTGGACCTTGGAGTAATAGCTAATAAGAACCTTTTTCTTGGTGTACCGTATCTGTGAAGAATCCTTTGAACACTGAAGAAGTGGAGTAAATGAGATTTTTTATTTCCTTTGACATAGTGTCAGACTAAGACATAGTTCTGAGCCCTGTATTTAAACTAATACAGATTGTTACTGTGTTCATTTGCAAAATTGTTAAATAGATGTGGTTTTTATGTCGATATACATTCCTGCTTTTGGTTAGGGGAACTTGTCAGATATGGGTTGATATGCTAGAGCAGTGGTTCTCAACCCTGGCTGCCTATTGGCATGTGGGACTTTAAAAAAATACTGATACTTGAGTCTAACAAAAATTTAATTGGAATCTCTGTGGATGGTGAGAAGATATGTCACTGGCATCTCTCTCTTTTTCTTCTTTAAGCTGAGACCACATGATTCTAATATGCAATCAAGGTTAAGAATCCCTCTAGCAGAGTATGTTTCCATCCAGAATTGGATAAATTCTAGAAAATAAATTCAGCTAAATTTGTATATTAGGTTGCATCAGTAGAAGTAATAAGAATTATACAGAGTCTAGAAAGGTCAGTCTTATTACCACCTATATGAGTTTCCTGTTGCTTCTGTAACAAATTACCACAAATGTAGTGGCTTAAAACAATACAAATTTATAATTTTACAGTTCTTGTGGCCAAAAATTGGTAATGGGTCTTAGGAGCTAAAGTCAAGGTGTCAGTAGAGCTGTGTTCCTTCCGGGGGCTCTAGGGAGCACCCCTTCCTTGCGTTTCTCAGTTCTAGAGGCTGCCCTTAGCTTGTGGCTCCATCACTTTGACCTCAGCTTCCCTCATCACATTTCCTTGTCTGACATGTGACCCTCCTCCATCCCTCTTACAAGACAAGTCTTTGTAATTACATTAGATAATCCGAGATAAACTTCCCATCTCAAGATTCTTAACTTGATCACATCTGTACAGTCTCTATGCATTCACAGGTTCCAGGGTTAGGACATGGATCTCTGGGGGGCCGATATTCAGCCTACCACATTACCTTAACACAATGATTATCACTTTAGAATGTTCTTTCTACATCTTCTTTAATAAGCATATTTTACTTGAATATAATCATCATGTACATATAATTTGCTGTCCTTTTCTACTTAGTCTTCATAACCTTCATTTAAAATAGCTAGTTAATATTCCTTCCATGATTATACCATATTTTATATTATGCCCTGTTGGATTTTTATGTTGTTCCAGTTTCTGACTATTGATAGAGCAGGCTGTGATAACTATTTTTGTTTAGTAGATAAATTTCAAGATGGGAGGGTACTGAGCTAAATGTTGCAAACATCTTTGTAGTATTTAATTCATACTGCCAGATTGCATTTACAAAGAGTTCTTCCTACCAGTTTGCAACACCATCAGCAGTGCATGGGAGTACCAGTGTCACTATATCTTTCCACATTGGTCGTTAATCACTTTTAAAAGGCTTTTTTGCTAACTAGTTAGGTGAAACAATGCTAACTTTATTTAAATTAAATTTATCTGAACATTTAGTTTGTGTTTCTATTTTTTGATTTCTTGTTGTCTTCATGTTCTACTCATTTATCTCTCATGGCCTCAGTTATTTTCTTATTAATCTTTATTTAATCTTTTTATACTGAAATTACTATTTTACATGCTGTAAATACATATTTTTAAACAAAATTTTTAATGTTTGTATCTGTTTTTTCCTGTGTGATTGTTCTGTTTTCTCTGTGCTTAAGTTTTTCTACCTAATGAAGGTTTTGGTAAGTAGTTAGTTCTGTTTTATTTCTTTTATAGTTTAATCATTTGTTGTTGTTATTTGCCATCTAGTTGGCCCTGACTCACAGGGACCCCTCCTTGGGTTTCCAAGGCAGTATCACCATGGAAGCAGATTGCCCAACCTTCCTTCCGAGGGGTGCCTGGTGGATTTGAACCATTAGCCTTCTGGTTAGCACTCAAGTGCCTTAGGCATTATGCTACCAGAGCTCCTAGTTTAATCATTGCCCTTATTAAACTGCTAACAAGTTAAGACATTTGGGAACTTGTGAGCCAGATCTACCTCTAGTGATTTACTGTACAAAAGGAAGTGCCATGTTAATTTGGTTCCATTTACATAAGTTATCAAAATTGGGGGAAAAAAAATATAACTTTAAAAAGTTGGAAAACAAATCTAGCAATTTTAGCGTAGCCTTGAGATGTTTGTTGCCTTGTGCTAGAATGCTCATTCACCCTGCCATCATGTTGTGTGTTCATGCAGATAATTGAGAATTATAGTAAGCTATCTTAGTCCATAATAAACAGATGGAATGCACTTTAATTACGTTCTAATTTATTAACTGGTGAAAGTATCTTGCTAACATATCAACCCGGATATGACTTATTAGGTAGCCTTTGCACTTAGAGGAATAATCAGCCTGTAATCATAAACAACATGAACTGTTCATCTTCTAGATTGTTATCATATTTATTACCCTCAAATGCATGTGCCTGGTCTCTTTCCTGTTTGTTTCCCGTTCCATGGCTCGTGAGCCCCCACCTTGCCTTCTGTAAGTTGGTGGAACACTGTGCTCACAAATTCTTTCTTTTCCTTGAAACAGGACTAGGTACATGCCTAGGAACAGAATTCTGTCATTTTACCATAGGAATAAAATACAATAAATGGAATAAACTGTGACAATAACGTATAAACATGTGATTTATTCCTGCTACCTTGGTAAGAACTAGCACAATTCTAATTCTGTAAAGGAAGAAAAACTTTGTCTTAGGAATAGCCACTGTATCCTATAAGATCCTGTATCACTTCTCTTTTGTTCCAAAAAGGAGATATGCAAATTAAACTGAAATCACAGCCCCTCTGTTTCTTTTGAGACAATCTCTAACAGAATTGATACCAGGCAATAGATTTTACTAAGGTGAATGCAGTTTTCTGATATATTACCTTCTTATAATTCTGCCACTTAAGGGTGATTAAGAGGCTCTTGGTGGTGCAGTGGTTAAAGGATTTGGATGCTAACTTAAAAGCCAGCAGCTGCTCTGCAGGAGAAAGACGAGGCAGTCTGCTTCTGTTAAGATGTATAGCCTTGGAAACTCTGAGGCAGTTCTGTTCTGCTCTGCCCTACAGGGTTGTTGTGAGTCAGAATCCACTGGATGGCAGTGAATGGGTGGTGCCTAAGGCTGATTGCAAATGAACAACCTATGGCGCTAGTTGTAGAGAATAATTAAAAGTTTAATAATATTTATTGAGTGCTACTATATTAGGTTTGCATTGATGTAGGGGTAAAATGTGGAATATACAAAACATTGTGTTGTTTTTGTTGTTATTTTGCCATCCAGTCAGACCCGACTCACAGCGACCCCTCCTTGGGTTTCCGAGGCAGTATCAGTACGGAAGTAGATTGCCCAGCCTTCCTTTTGAGGAGTGGCTGGTGGGTTTGAACCGCCAGCCTTCTGGTTAGCAGTCAAGTGCCTTAGGCACCATGCTACCAGAGCTCCTAAAACATTGTGGGACAACTTAAATAAATTTATGAATGACAATCCATTCACTGCCACTGAGTCAATTCTGACTCATACTGACCCTGTAGATCAGAGTAGAACTGCCCCAGAGGATTTCCAAGGCTGTAAACCTTTATGGAAGCAGACTGCCTCATCTTTGTCCTGCAGAGTGGCTCCTGGCTCTGAACTGCTAACCTTTATGGTAAGCAGCCTAATGCCCTAACGACTGCACCACCAGAGCTCCTGAAGTTATAATACAGTTAATTGCATTCTCTATTTCATGTACCTTTTTTACCTTCTCCTCTACTTCTGCCTGAATGATTCTAGTTGAATCCACTGATCCTGTTTAGTGTATTTAGCAACCAAAGAGGATAATATTCTTTATCTGAGAGTATCCCTTTTTGTGAACAAGGATCTTATACCTTGAAGAGCCCGCACTAGTGCTTTTGGTATATGTTGTTGCAGTGATTATGTCTATAATTATGCAGCTGGTAAGTGGTAGAAGGGACCTGGAACTTGTTCATTTTGGTGAATTTTTTTTTTCTGTTCTTGGTCCAGTTGTGTTAAAACCCCATCTTTCCGACTTTGGAATTTGGTACTGGCATGCAAATTAGAAGTTCTTTCTGTTCTGAAGAATTCTGTAGGAATTATTATTATTATTTTTTAAAATTTTACCTAGGATGTGCTTAGTTGATAAGTTCTATTTGATGTTCCTAGTTTTATATGGCTCAAATTTGAGTAGTAAAATTATAATATAAACTTTCCTCACCCCCACCCCCTTTTAAATGTTCTCTCTTACCCAGAAGATATGTCCCCTTTAGATTCTATGATTCTATCCCTTGAACACTGTGCTTTGCTAACTGTATATTCCTGACTGTCCCACAGGTTCAGGTTTCTGCAGTTTCCACTGTGACATTGTCTTTCGGGCTTGTTCAGCTACCATTTGGGTCAAGTGGGTAGCATTGTTGCTGCTATATTAACCCCTGTGTTTCCTGACTCCTCTTCCTCTTTGCCAGATCTTATATGCTTTCCTGCCTGTGAGTATTAGGAAAGGATTAGGGGATACCCTTGAATACTGTTCCTTTCCTACCAGAGGAAGCACATGTGCTTCTATTAAGACTAAACCAAAACCAAAAAACCAACTGCCATTGACTCGTTTCTGACCCTTTTCAGGACAGAGTAGAACTTCCACATAGGGTTTCCAAGGCTGTAAATTTTTATGGAAGCTGACTGCCACATCTTTTTTCCATGGAGTGGCTGGTGTGTTTGAACCACTGACCTTTTGGATAGCAGCCAAATGCTTTAACCACTCTGCAACCAGAACTCCTTGAGACTAAACCAAAGGTAGCCGTAATTAGCATTTTGAGATCATGTTGGGGGAGGGAAGGAGTAGTATCTTGACAAGATGCAAAAGGAAGTTTCTGAGCAGGCAGGGCCTTGTTTTATGCATCCCATTTAGCCAGTCACCTATTTTATTTGGACCTTTGGCAGTGCTGAGAATGTGTGTATACTTGCAGAGGCTAATGCTAAGCCAAATCTTCTCTGAAGTTATAACCTAGTTTGCTTTGGAGAAAATTTACTTCATGATTGCCATCCCTTTTGTTCTATAGCTGTTCCATTATACTCTGGTTCCTGATACTTCTTCTGTTCACAGTATTTTCTTGATCTGTAAAGCCTGTGTGAATTATTCAAGAACCCCTTACTGAGAATGTTTGAACCCTATTTTAGGAACAATAGCAATTCAGTTATATTCTGATGGCATATTAGTGGCATTTTGGCCTTCAGGAAGACCCTTATAGATTAAAATTTGAGCACAATAGTCATATTTGGCAATACGGGAATGTTCGTCCTAATATGGCTTCCAGCCTTACAATTCTTCCTAAAATAGATCTTACCAAGTCCACTAATGACTTCCATATCATTAAATCTAATGAGTTTATTTCCATCTCCATCATACTTGCACTGTGGGCAGTTTCTTTTTTTTCTTGGAAAATGCTTTTGAGTTGATTTTCTTCTAGCCATTCTTTCCCTGCCTGTATGGCAGACTTATCCAGGTGACTGAATTTTGGAATCCTCAGTTCTTTGCCCTGGGCCTGTCCTCTTGTCACTCTTTTCTCTCTCTAGTTTATCTCATCTGAATCCTTTAATTACCAGGAACCGCCTGCACTAGTCTAACCTCATTTACCTGATCTCCTTCTAGTCTATTTCCCACCTTCTCAAAGGACATAAAAGTAGACATGAACATATAGAAAAATCCCCTGTTCTTGAATAGGACATCTCCACATCATAACATATTGATTATCCCTTATTTACACATTTAATGTGACCCCCAATAAAAGTACTTGTTGTTATTTGCCGTCGAGTCGGCCCTGACTCATAGCGACCTCTCCTTGGGTTTCCGAGGCAGTATCACTACGGAAGTAGGATTGCCCAACCTTCCTTCCGAGGAGTGGCTGGTGGGTTTGAACCGCCAGCCTTCTGGTTAGCAGTCAAGTGCCTTAGGCACTATGCTACCAGAGCTCCAAATACTAGAAATATTAATTATGAAGTACATATGGAACCCTGAAAAAAATCCTGTTAAGAAGAGCAATGAAGGAGGACTAACCCTTCCAGATATTTAAATAGATTATTGTTGTTAGGTGCCATCAAGTCAGATCTCGCTCACAGTGACCCTGGTACAACAGAACGAAACCTGCCAGGTGACATCCTTAAAATCCTTGCTATGCTTGAGCCCATTGTTGCAGCTAGTGTGTCACTCCATCTTGTTGAGGGTCTTCCTCTTTTTCACTGATCCTCTATTTTACGAAGCATAATATCCTTCTCCAGGACTTGGTGCCTCCTGATAACATGAACAAAATACTAGAGTGAGGTCTGGCCAGTCTTGTTTCTAAGAAACATGCTAGCTGTACTTCTTCCAAGACAGACTTGTTCATTCTTCTGGCAGTCCATGATATTTGCAATATTCTCACAATACCATAATTCAAATGCATCGATTCTTCTGTGGTCTTCCTTATTCATTGTCCAGCTTTCACTTGTATATGAGGCAATTGAAAATACTATGGCTTGAGTCAGGTGTACTTTAGTCCTCAAAGTGACATATTTGCTTTAGAACACTTTAAAGAAGTCTTTTGCAGCAGATTTGCCCAATATGATACGTCATTTAATTTCTTGACTGCTGCTTCCGTGGGTGTCGATTGTGGATCCAAGTAAAATGAAATCTTTGACAACTTCAGTCTTTTCTCTGTTTATCATGATGTTCCTTATTAGTTCAGATGTGAGGATTTTTGTTTTATGTTGCAGTATAATCCACACTGAAGGCTGTAGTCTTTAAACTTCATCAGTAAGTGCTTCAAGTCTTCTTCACTTTCACCAAGCAAGGTTGTTCCATCTGCATATCCCAGGTTATTAATGAGTCTTCCTCCAATTCTGATGCTGCATTTTTCTTCCTATACTCTAGCTTCCTGGACCATAGTATAACACTTCAGTTAAAGCAATGTTGTATTGGTGCATGCATAGACAAGCAAATGGAGCAGAACTGAAAGTTCAGAAATAGATAAAAATATAGCAATTTAGGATATGCTAAAAGCAGTAGCTAGTATCAGTGGGAGTAAGGATAGACTCTAATAAGTGGTATTGGTTAAACTGTGTAGCCATCTGGAAAGAGGACATTAGGTCCGTATTTGGCATTGTATACCCAGATAAACTCCAGATGGGTCAGAGATTTAAACATAAAAATGAAATCATGGGAGAATTTAATTATAACTTTAGAATTATAAAGCCTTTCTAAAATTATGACTTAAAATCCAGAAGTCAAAAGATTGATAAATCTTTTTAAAAAATCTATATAACCTAAACCACCATAAGCAAAGTCAAAAGAGAAACACAAGTTGAAAAAAATATTTACCACTTATATTGCAAAGGACTAATCTAAATACATTAAGAGCTCATTGCTTTTGTTGTTGTTGTTTGCCGTCGAGTTGGACCCGACTCATAGCGACCACTCCTTGGGTTTCCGAGGCAGTATCACTACAGAAGTAGATTGCCCCATCTTCCTTCCGAGG
>NW_006921659.1:6299229-6302363 GCF_000298275.1 Orycteropus afer afer
AACAATACATATAGCACACATCTTTTGTGTAAGAAAGGGGGAAAGAATATCACAACAATGGGCTCAGACATATCAAACACCATGAAGATAGTTCAGTACCAGACAGCATTTCATTCTGTTATATACAAGGTCACCATGAGTTGGAGGTGACTCAGTGGCAGCTGTCATGGATTGAATTGTGTCTCCCCAAAATATATGTCTACTTGGCTGGGTTATGATTCTCAGTGGTTTGGCAATTATGTATTGAGGTAATGTGGCGGTTCTGTAATGATCTCCCATGGTATGATCTGATGTGTTAAAACAATCAATTGGAAGAGGATTAGGGTAGATGTAATGCTTTTTTTGATGGGGGGGCTAAGAAGTTATCCTAACTTTGCCTCGTGATATGTTTAAAGTGCATGTAGACATTTTTATAGCATATACAAATACATATGTAGGAATATCATCTGCCAAACCTGTGTATGGTTATGGGTATATTCTCATTTGCCTATCCGTACCTGTCTACCCAGGAGCTCTAGTAGTGTAGTGCCTAAGGCACTTGACTGCTACCCAGAAGGCTGATGGTTCAAACCCACCAGCCACTCCTCAGAAGGAAGGTTGGGCAATCTACTTCCATAGTGATACTGCCTCGGAAACCCAAGGAGGGGTCGCTATGAGTCGGGTCCGACTTGATGACACACAACAACAACCACCTGTCTACCTGTGTATCTCTACCCATATTAGTGTTTGCTGTTACTGATGATGCAGTATTGTATCTGCAGTAGTATCTGCCTTTATTGTCTGTACCTCTTGTACACCTCTCCGTGCCTTCCTTTTCCTTATGATACTGTGCTAGTCACATGCTTTTGTTATATTGCTTTTCCTTTCACCCATGTCAAGCCTGTCTCTTAATTATCCACCTATTTTCCCTCCCTTCTCTTCCCCTCCCCTCCCTGGTAACCAACAAAGAAAATTTCCTTCCAGGTGTAAACCTTTCCTTGACTTTTCACAATAATGGATTCATACAATATTTGTCCCTTTATAATTGACTTATTTCACTCAGCATAATGTCCTCCAAGTCCATCCACGTGATGAGGTGATTCTCTGATTCTTCATTATTATTTAATGTTGCATAGTATTCCGTTGTGTGTCTGTACAGTAGTTTGGTTATCCATCTGTGTGTTGGGCACTTAGGTAATTTTCATCTCTTTGCTATTGTAACTGGTGCTTCAATGAGCCTGGGTGTGCATATCTCTTACAGTTTCTTGAATGAATACAACACTTTTAATCCTGTCATAGCCCTGATCTGATAAAAGGGGTGTGGCCTGCAACACCTTTTATCTTACAAGAGATAAAAGGAGAGAGAAGTGAGCAGAGAAAAGGGGGGACCTACTACCACGAAGAAAGAAAAGCAGGGTCCCTGTACTAGGACCCTCCTAGGACCAAGAGACACAGAAGGTTTCCCCTTCAGCCAGTGCTGTGAGTTCAGACTTCTAGTTTCCTGAACTGTGAGAGAAAATTTCTGTTTGCTAAAACCATCCAGTTTTGCTTTCTCTTACAGCAGCAGTAGATAACTACAACAACTAATGAAAGCAATATACACACATACATATTCATATTAGGATATTGTGGTATAGTAAATTACATAGTGTGGCTTTTCTAGCCATAAGTCTTTGTAAACTCCATGGTGGAATTTGCCTTGAGGAACTGAGTACCTCCTGATTGTTAAAGTTATCCACCTGGGGTATTTCTGTTGGGAGCAGCACAAAGTAATTTTCTGGGAAGCTCTCTCGCAGGTGTGTAGAATTCTGATGTTGGGATTGGTTAGTTTGGCCAGTCTGCCAGGCTCAAAAGTAGTCCTCCTAGAGGCAGAAGGAATCTCTCACTGCCGGCTGAGAGACACAAGAGACTCTCATTGCTGAGAGAGAGATGCAAGAGACGCACACTGCTGAGAGATGTGAGAGACATGCACTGCTGAGGGAGACACCAAGAGACACACACTGCTGAGAAAGAGACACCGAGAGACATGCACTGCTGAGAGAGAGACACTGAGAGACCCGTACTGCTGGGACAGAGACTGTCGGCTGAGAGATGGCAGGCTGAGAGAGACTGAGTACGTTCCTGAACTTGAGTTGTAGCCTGTTGCTTCCCCTAATAAACCCCATAATCTGTGAGTTCTCTGTGACCACTGCAGCGAATTATTGAATCCAGCAGATAGGTGGTGGGTGCTGCGAGAAGAACAGTTGGTGCCAGGGTTGATGAAAGGGCTGGAGTGAGACAGCGTGTCTGGCCTTGCAGCAATAGACCTTGGGTTACTGATGGTGATTCTGCCTTCCTCTTGTGGTATTAGAGGAGGTCAGAAGATGTGGCCTTCTTGCCCCTTTGGCAGATATACATACTGTGTAAGAATAAAATTTACTACCTGTGGAGGTAGGAGAAATCAGGTAGATAATGACAGGATTTGAGTCAGACTATATACCTTCATATTGTCTTGGACATAAAAATACCCACAAATCTGATCCTCTTCCTCTCCCCCTTCTAACTTCAGCAATTTCTACTGTTCTGAGGTTAGAGACTTAATGTGAATGGCAAGGCCCTGGATGGCCTGTTCCTTGGCCACATTGATCTTTTTTCTATACCTCAAACTCATAACGACCCCTCCTTGGGTTTCCGAGGCGGTATCACTATGGATGTAGATAGCCCAACTTTCCTTCTGAGGAGTGGCTGGTGGGTTTGAACCGCCAGACTTCTGGTTAGCAGTCAAATGTCTTAGGCCCTACACCACCAGAGCTCCCAAAGCTCTGTAGGTGAGCTCAACTCTGTCCTATGGGGTCGTTATGAGTCTGAATCAACTTGACCACAATGGGTTTTGGGTTTTAATATATGTGAAAGGAAGATTTGACCAAACCTCTGTAGATGAGGTCATATCTTCCTTTCACATGTATTAAAACCCAAACCCCAAGTTGATTCCGACTCATAGTGACCCCATGTTGCTGTTGTTGTTATGTGCTGTCGAGTCGGCCCCGACTCATAGCGACCCCTCCTTGGGTTTCCGAGGCAGTATCACTATGGAAATAGATTGCCCCATCTTCCTTCCAAGGAGTGGCTGGTGGGTTTGAACCGTCAGCCTTCTGGTTAGCAGTCAAGTGCCTTAG
>NW_006921659.1:6302858-6305167 GCF_000298275.1 Orycteropus afer afer
AAAAAAAAAAAAAAAAAACTTACGAATTAGATCGACTCACAGCAACCACTCCTTGGGTTTCTAAGGCAATATCACTACTGAAGTAGATTGCCCAATCCTCCTTTTGAGGAGTAGCTGGTGGGTTTGAACCACCAGCCTCTGGTTAGCTGTCAAATGCCTTAGGCACTATGCCACCAGAGCTCCTATTTCCTAGGGTAGTGTGGTTAAATGAAATGATGCATGTTATCTGCTTAGCACATAGGTACTTAATGTTAGTTAGATCTTACTCTGTGTATATGTATAACCAAGAAACCCACTGAGTCAATTCTGATTCATTGCAACCCCCTTTGGGCTTCCAAGGTTGTAAATCTTTGCAGAAGTAGATTGCCTCATCTTCCTCCCAGGGAGCAGCTGGTGGGTTTGAACCGTTGACCTTCTGGTTAGCAGACAAATGCCTTACCACTATGCCACCAGAGCTCCTTGTATGTATGATACTGTTTATAGATAAATTAACTCAATAAGGTAATCCTTTCTCCTTGGTCAGAGAATGGATTACTTTTGAAGAAGACTAGCTAGTCTTTATTGTGAGAAGAGAAAATAATTTTCATTCCTCCACTGTTGCTGACTCCTGTGTTTTAGTCAAACTCTTCTTTTTGCCAAAAGATTTTCCCCCTTTTCTAGTTATATTTCCTTAGTTTATTTTATTTTTCATCAAACAGCAGCCAGTTTAAAAAAAAATACACAAAATAGAATTTTTCAGTTGGAAACTAGGAAATTAATATATATATAGTTCACAGGTTTGGATTTGTCATATCAACCAAAGTTGTAAAATTAGGCAGAATTTAAGATGATAGCATCCAAAATGATGCTATAACAGGTGATGACACAATAGGCATTTCATGTGTGGCACAGGGAACAGTTTTGCTGTGAACACTGGGGTTATATTCCTTACATATGATTTGTAGGGTGGCTTTTAAGAGTTTTAAAAACTATATTCTAGCTGCCTAACATTTTCTTCCAGTGTTCTCCAGTTACCATAGCGTCAGCTCAGTTCCTGACATTTTGGAAGTTGGTAGATTATTTTAACACATACTTTAAGTGCCAAGATTTTACTTTTCAAATATTAAGTCGATGTTAAGAAAATTTCCTTTTTTAGTTTTTTTTTTAATCTTTGATGTTTTTCTTTCTCTCTCTCTCTCTCTCTCTCTCTCTTTTTTAACATTCCTTGAATGTCACCTGCTGCCCTGCTCTCAGGTAGCTGGAGTCCTTAGATTCAAACTAAACTGTGCATAACTAGGAAGTATTGTTTCCACTCATTTTACATAGCTTAGAGATAGATATGCATGGAGCAGAGGAAGTACAAACTAGGAGTCTGTTGGCTGCTTGGGACTTTCAGTTCCATTTTGCTCAACTTACAGATGCTTTGAAAAAAAAAAAAAACCGAGTCTCCAGTGTCTTTTGAAAATTCATTAGCATGACAATTCATTCAACATATGGCAGCCTTTGGTGTTGCCTTCTGTAGATGTGGCTGAAGCATTCCAGTTTGCCCCAGCTTCCATTCTCTTTTCCCAGATCCTTCTCTCTAGTTTCATCTGTTTATATTTCTTGCCTCCTTAAGCACTTGAGATTATGACCTCTGGTGTAGAAGGGTAGGCCACTGCTAGCTTAGGAGCAAGGGTGGCTGAAATTAGTGCTTGCTGAATCAATTCAGTTATACAGTCTCAGAGGACTTCTGTCCCTTTGACATCCTGACCAAGCACGTCCTTGGTACCTCTTCTTGTCAGTGAGATTTTTAAAAAGACAACGAATGTCTTGTAGAAATTTAAATAGCCATTTAATAAGCACTGTAGTACTACCCAATCAAGACTGGTTTTACCTTCATGACGGTTTTCTGGAGCCTCCTGTACTTCCTCTAGGACTGATGAAACATGTCATCTGTTGAAAATATTTGGACCTTTTTTTTTTCACCCCTGAAGACAAGTTTTTAAACAGAAATAACCTATATCCAACAAGTTGACCTTTTGGTAAGTGGCTTATAAAACCAGAAATTCCTTATACTTCAAAAATTTTTTTTTTTTTTAAAAAAAAAAAAACCAACTGTACCATTCTTGTCTCCCCATCAGTGACTGTAGAGGAGGGTAGATTCTCTTTGATTCATTGTCTTCACTGGCTTCTTGGTGTTCATTTACTCTAATCACCCCTGGAAGTTTGGTCATCAGTATGACTTTCCTTGATTCTGAACCCAAAGCAGTTCTGTTCCTTTGACTGTGCCATAAATACTGAAGCTATTTATGAATAAAACCAAAACCAAACGCACTGCCGTCAAGTCA
>NW_006921659.1:6305497-6308431 GCF_000298275.1 Orycteropus afer afer
GCAGTGTTTCGTTCTGCTGTGCATGGGGTCGCTATGAGTCGGAAACGACTCGACGGCACTTAACAACAACAACAACAACAAAAGCAAGTAGGAATTAGTATCTTTTTGTGAGCATTCTGAAAAGTCAACTGATAACATTTGGGAACAGTTTCAATACATTTAAAGTTTTTAAAACAGCCTCCAAAGTTACTAACTTTATTATTTCTGTATCTCTGGAGATGAGTATTGATACCAGCTGTTGAATTCTGTTATTCCTTATATTTAAGTTTAATTGGATATTGCAGAGATTACAAATTTACATCATTTTAGGCATATTTTAATTTGGTCTAGAATACATTTTTTGAGATAAGTCAAATGTATAAACCAAGAATTGACTGAAATGGTTCCCTGGAATTACATTGTAGTGTATTAAAAGATGTGAAACTGGGTTAAAAACTGCCTACCTTCCATCTTTTCTCCTCTCTCTCCTTCCCTTGCCGTTAACTATAAATTAATTTATGTTTCACTTGTAATTCTTATGGGTAAATAAACCATATTTAGCTTCTTTTTTTTCTCACTTATTATTTTTCTTTTTGAGACTCAGCAATCTAGATAGTCTTTGTAGCTTAGATTTTTACCTTGGGTCCGAAGATGGTGGTTTTAGAGGATCTGTGGATTCTCCTAAAAAGGTATGTCCAGTTTTGAGTATGTGTATTGGCACATTGCTCTTGGGAGTGAGGGACAATAGCTTTCATTTGATTCTTAAAGGGTCTCTGATTCCCTCCTCAACAAGAATCTCTGGTTTAGAAATGTTAAAAATTAACATTGAACTAGTATTATGTAAGTATTAGAGATACTGAAACAGTATTTTTTCCTATAAACAACATATTCTGGTTCACTTGGATTTAAAAGGCATGATTACTGTTTCAGTGATGCTGTAGTAAAGTAAGTTTAGATTTTATTTTTGTGTTATGGAGATAAAACTTAGGAAACTTGCAGTAAATGATAATGTAGTATTTGAAATATGTGATTTAGCATTAGTATGTACATGATGAACCTTTAAGCAAAAAAAAAAAAAAAAAAAGTTTGTGTAGGGTAGAGGAAAAGAGGCAGCTAACCTATAGTTCAGGTGCTTGCTGTGCTAGAAGTTTGTAAGTATCGTGGACTTAGGTAGGAATTCCTCTTTATACGAAAATATTATGTACTGTTTCAGAGTTTCAGTATCCTACTGACAAGTAGTAGAACACAAAATAATGATAGCTTACCATGTGGGGTAATGGTATGCATGTTTCCAGTATAGATTTCCTGAAGATCAGTCCTACAAGAGTTAATTCTTTCCCTACGTAAAAAAAATCTTTTAAAGTTTCCTTTACCGTTCCTCTATGCTGTTCCATATTTTGTAATTGAACACATTATACATGGACAATTATTCATCTCAATGTAAGGTTTTATTTATTTGTGATATTTAATAGAAAATTATAGTTAGGAAATTAATATGTTTTCTTTGCATATAGAAATTTAGAAGACAAATTATATTGTAATCATCAAAGAAGAAAAGAAAATAGGAAAATGAGCTTTAATTTGTACCAAATTTGACTTTTTTTTAAATCATTTTTATATATTTATTTTTTCTGTGTACATATACTATTATTTGCCTTTGTTGTCTGTATCTTATGTGCATGTTTCAGTGACCTTCTTTAGCCCTATGTCATCATGCTGGGCACAGACTCTTTCCGTATTGTCCCTCCCCTCACCCAAATCAACATGTGACCCCCACAACTAGTCCAAAATTTTCATTACCTTCTCTCCCATCCCCGGTAACCTACAAAGTGAGTTTCCTTCCCTAAGTAAACCTTTGCTTGACTTTTTACAATAATGGGCTCATACAGTGTGTATCCTTCTATGATTGACTTACTTCACTCAGCATAATGTCCTTCAGATTCATCCACATTGTGAGATAATTCGTGTATTCTTCATTGTTCTTAAATATAGCATAGTATTCCATTGTGTGTATGTACCATAGTTTGGTTATTCATTCATCTATGGATGGGCATTTAGTTTGTTGCCATCCCTTGCTATAGTGAATTGTGCTGTGACGAACATGGGTGTGGATATGTGTGTTCATGTCCTATCTCTCACTTCTTTAGTATATATTCCTAGTAATGGAATTGTGGGGTCAAATGGTATTTCTATTGTCAGGTTTTTAAGGAAACACCATACCATTTTCCACAATGGTTGTACCATTTTACAATCCTACCAGCAGTGTATGAGAATTGCAGTCTCTCCGTAACCTTGCCAGCATTTGTTATTTTCTGTCTTGTTGAACTTTGTTATTATTGCTGGGATGAAATGATAGCTCATTGTTGTTTTGATTTGCATCTCTCTAATGGCTAATGGGGGGCTCTGGTAGCGTAGTGCCTAAGGCACTTGACTGCTAACCGGAAGGATGGTGGTTCAAACCCACCAGCCACTCCTCGGAAGGAAGGTTGGACAATCTACTTCTGTAGTGATACCGCCTCAGAAACCCAAGGAGGGATCATTATGAGTCGGATCTGACTCGACGGCACGTAACAACAACAACAATGGCTAATGATTGTGAGCATTTATTCATGTGTTTTTTGGCCCCTACTGTATCATCTTTAGTGAAGTGTCTGTTATGTCCCTTGCCCATTTTTGAATTGGATTGTTTGTATTTTTGGTGTTGAGGTGTTGAAGTTTTCTATAAATTTTGCAGATAAGTCCTTTGTCAGATATGTCATGGCCAAATATTGTCTCTCAATCTGTAGGTTCTCTTTTTACCCTTTTGGAGAAGCCTTTCAATGTGCATGTTGTTGTTGTTGTTATATGCCGTCGAGTGGGCCCCGACTCATAGCGACCACTCCTTGGGTTTCTGAGGCAGTATCACTATGGAAGTAGATTGCCCCATCTTCCTTCTGAGGAGTGGCTGGTGGGTTT
>NW_006921659.1:6334921-6336730 GCF_000298275.1 Orycteropus afer afer
TGCCCTTCAGGTCCGGAATTGAACCCATACCTGTGGTTTCCAGCCAAATAAAAGACAGGCATATGAGTTGAACATTTACCTCAAGTAGATACTCTCTTTGGAGAGAACAATCATGGGAGAAAGAAGGGCTGCTTATGCACAGGGAGATAGCTCAGGGGGCAGGAGTCATGGAGGGATGGACACTGGGAAGAGGTAACTATGGGGAGGAAGTGGGAGGGGAGCTGTTGCATTGTGGTAAACTCAACACAGGTCAATGTCATGAGACAAAGTATAAGTGAACTGCTGTATGGAAGGTGAATTTGCTCTGTAAATCTTCACCCATATCACAATAAAAAAAACAAACAACAGCAAAAATGAGTATATCATTATGACAGGCTGAAAGATCAGGTATGTCTAGGCCGGGGGTAGTGTGCCCATGACCATGTATATGGTTAGCAGACAATGTTTCTACATGCATATTTGTATGCACTGTAAGAATGTCCAGGTGTACAGTACAGCTGAGAAGGGGCAAGGTTGTGGTGACTTCTTGGCCACAGCCAGCTATCCAGAGGGAGTGAGTAGCTGGACCTGTGGCTCCACACCACAGTCACAGCGGACATCAAACTCAATTGGCATAACCTACTACACAAAACCATTGTTCTACATACTACTTTTGTGAGTAGTGACTGAGATCTTAAAAGCCTACAAGCGGCCATCTAGATCTAACAATGGATCTCTCCTTGTCTAGAGCAAAAAAAAACCAAAGATGCATGAAAATAATTAGTACAAGGGACTAGTAGACCATGTGATCCTCAGCCTGTATGACCATGAGACCAGAAGAACTACATGGTGCCTAGCTACCAATGTCAACCACTCAGAGGGGGATTGGTGCAGGAGATCTTGGGTAGAGTGGGAGAACAATGGACCAAAATTGAAAATCATGAAAAAAGACCAGATTTGCTGGTCTGATAGAGCCTGGTGAGATCCCTGAGATGATGGTCTCTAGTTATCCTTTAGGTCTGGAATTGAACTCATTTCTGTGACTTTCAGTCAAACAATAGACAGGCATATGAAGTGAACAATTACATCAGGAAGATATGTTGTTTGGGGCAATCAATCATGGGAGAACAAAAGGGCAGTGTTTGCCCAGGGAGACAGCTCAGGGGGCGAGGAATGCATGGAAGGGAAGGACATAGGGAAGAGGTAAGTAACTACATGGAGGAAGTGGGGAATTGCAGTCAATATCATGAGACAAACTGTGTATGAACTGCTGTATGGAAAATGAATTTGCTCTGTAAATTTTCACCCAAATCACAATAATTTTTTTTTTAAAAAAAGACAGTTTATTAGGTGTGAAACAGTAAGAGAAGAGACCAAAACAGAGGCTAAGCAGATGAAAAGAGAGGCTAAGCTTCAAGAAGGGGAATATCAAGTTTGAGATGATGGTAGAACTATTGTGAGATCAATCCAGAGTGTGCCTGTACTTCTGACACTACTGTGGGTTAGAAAGAAAGTGGATGGGGGCCAAGATGGAAGTCAGGTGCTCTCAGAAGTCCTCTACATCGATATTGATATAACTGAGAATGACAGGAAAATAACCTATCACTTGGAAGGAAGTAAGGCTTGCATTTCCCTTATGAAAAATTCTTCAACTCCATTTCTGCATTAAAAATGCAGAGACTATGAAAGCCTTAGATGTGATCATTTTTTGCTCTCAGATTTATGCTAATGACTCATGCTTCAATTACCATTAAGATTGTTTTTACTAAGAAACAGGTCTGAAAATCTTTCTTTTGAATATTTTCAAGATTAACATGCAACTAAAAATGA
>NW_006921659.1:6337584-6347295 GCF_000298275.1 Orycteropus afer afer
TAAGAATAAACTCCTGTTTGTTAAGGCCATCCCATTTGTAGTATATTTCTTGTCGGAGTGGCACTAGGTAACCAGAACAATGAGTATATAAAAGTATATATATATATATATATATATATATACACACACACTATCTATATATCCATCCATCCATCTATCTATCTACATACTGTGTAGCTTGGGCAATCTACTTCCATAGTGATAACTGCCTCGGAAACCTAAGGATCGCTATGAGTCGGATACTACTCGACAGCAGTGAGTTTGGTTTTTGGTATGTATACTTTCATATATAGTAGTTGTTAGGTGCTGTTGAGACAGTTCTGACTCAGCCACCCCATAGGACAGAGTAGAATTGCCCCATAGGATTTTGTAGGCTGAAATGTTTATGGGAGCAGATTGCTAGGTCTTTTCTCCCAAAAGGCCGCTTGGTGTGTTTGAACTACCACCCTTTAGGTTAGCAGTCAAGTGTTAAATCATTGTGCTATCAGGGTTCCCTATGTTGTTGTTATGTGCCGTTGAGTCAGACCTGACTCATAGCGACCCCTCCTTGGGTTTCTGAGGCAGTATCACTATGGAAGTAGATTGGCCCATCGTCCTTCCGAGGAGTGGCTGGGGGGTTTGAACCGCCAGCCTTCTGGTTAGCAGGCAAGTGCCTTAGCCACTATGCTACCAGAGCTCCCTATACATACATATATATATACATGTGTATACACAAACACATATACATATAAATCTATATTAAAAAAAAAATTTATTGTAGGCTGTGCCTGATCACTTTATTTACTATGGGCTAAGTAGAAGTAGATAGCCAGTTAAGTCTCCTTCATAAAGGCAGTGCTGTTGTCTAATGATTAGATTTTTTACAGAGCAATAGATAAATAGATTTGGCCAATATTAAAACATCAATGCTTCTAGAGGAAGTATTTTTTCCCAATATTTTTATCATAGATTCAGCCCTTTAAGTAGAGAAAAACTGTATTAGGTATGTTTTAAGTGATAGAAAATGATTGAGCCAAATCCTCAGATTATTTTTAATAAGAGAAGAGTCTAGGATTATTATTGGTATAAAATTGAAACTTTAGCTAGTTAATCTTTTTCTTGAAAAGAAAGTTTTCATATTTGAAAGTGGCTGAGGTGCTTTTTTAAAATATTTATGAATCCACCTAGCAAAGAGAGATATCTAGATTGCTTTTTACCAAATGCTAAATTCTATGTAGTAAGTTGTAGGGCAATTTTATCCCCCTTTGTTATATTAGTATTTGTCTGAATTGCTTGAATTTTAAAATAATGAGATTATATATTCTTCAAAAGCTGTTCTTGTTGTTAGGTGCTGTCAAATCGGTTTTGACTCAGTTACTACATGTGACAGGGGAGAACTGTCCCATAGGGTTTTCTAGACCATAATCTTTATAGGCGCAGATCTCTAGACCTTTCTCCTGTAGAGCCACTAGACAGATATGAACCACCCAGCCTTTTGGTTAGCGAGCCAGGGGCTTAAACATTGCATCAATGGGCTCATTTTCAAAAGCTACAAAGCCATCCAGAAAGTGCCTGACACATAAGAAGCAAAGTAAATATTTATTGAATAAATGAATAAAATGGATTTTTGTGGGGAAATTAAGCATAATATTGTATTAGTATTACAGTAGATTTATATAGATTTATAATATGCACTGATACATTGGACTTCCTGGAAGGTAGTTTTGGACATAATTCTAGTTTGTTGCTCCCTATAAGTGAAATATAATGTGGGTTTATATCATTTTCATATACCAAAAATACCTGTTGCTCACTAAAACACCTACCTTATACGGCTATTGAAGGGGGAGAAACATCAAGAAAAATATTTGCTTCCAAATGATTTCTGTACCTTCTCTGTAATTTCTTTCCCCTGCTTGGAATGGAAATTATTTCTGGCATAAGGAGCTGTCCACACAGAATGTTATTAGTACTTACCGCAGAAGACAGAGTTGTACAGACAGGAGAAGGTTGGTCAGTTTTCAGTATCTTCGTTTACTCCTTCTTATCCTCATAAGGGGAGCTCTGGCCAGAAGGCTGGCGATTCAAACCCACCAGCCACTCCTTAGAAGGAAAGTTGGGCAATCTACTTCTGTAGTAATACAGCCTCGGAAACCCAAGGAGTAGCTATGAATTGGGTCCGAGTCCACAGCGCATAACAACAAGATCCTCATAAGTGGTCTTTTTTTTAAAAAACAAAAACAAAAACAAAAAAAAACTTGTTCCTGTTTGATTTCTTTCTTGTCTCCACTGAGTTGTAGGTATAGTCGTAGGCCTCCCAGTTCACTGTTGACCTTATGAGTAAGATGTTAGCTTTCCAGTAGCCTTGTTATTTATTGTTATTTCTTCTGCAAGAATAAAATAGTTAAGCCCTAAATACAAAACTTAAACAGAAAGGAAGTTCTAAGAATTAAAAAGTTTTTTAAATTACAAATCATCTTTTCTATTGTGTCTTTTCTTCCTCTCATCAGCTCAAGGATCCTTATTTGAAACATTGTTTTTTTACTTAAAATATTTTTTTAGCATTTATAGATTGCAAAATTAAGTTTTCTGTTGATTACTGAATAACTCAAATGTTAGTCTGTAGATTTTTAACTGTTAAAGGGTGTTAAGAGTGAAGGTAGACTTGAATCATACATCAGGTGAGCATAATGTCTTGGTTTTTGAGGATGGTTCTGGTTTATATCTATTTTCCTGATTCAATTTTTAAAATATACTTTTTTATTTTGGAATAATTTTAGATTTACAGAAAAGTTGCAAAGATAGTACATAGAGCGCCTTACCTTGTTTTCCCTGTGGTTAACATCTTACATAATCGTGGTACATTTGTCAAAACTAAGAAATCAATGCTATACATTAATATTAACTAAACTCCAGACTATTAAGATTTTACTAGTTTTTCCATGAATGGTCCTTTTTCTATTCCTGGATCCAATTCAGGATAACACATTGTGTTTACATATCTCCTTACTTTCTTCTCTTCTCCTAATAGATTCTAAATCCTTCCCTCTATTATATGACCTTGAAAGTTTTGAGGAGTATTGGTCAGATATTTCACAGAGTGTCCCATCAGACTTGCCTGATATTTTCTTATGTAGACTGAGCTTAGAGTTTTTTGGTAATAATACTGTGGAGGTGAGTTGTCCTTCTCTCTCATAGTATCAGGGATATATGCTATCACCATAACATGTCATTGTAGATGTTAACCTTGATCATCTGGCCAAGATATTTGTTTTGGTTACTTCATGCTGCTCTAACAGAAAATACCACAAATGAGTGGCTTTAACAAACAGGAGTTTATTCTCTTAAAATTTTGGAGGCTAGAAGTCTGAGTTCAAAGTGCCAGGCTCTAGGGCTAGGTGAAAACCCCTCGCCCTTGGGCTTCAGCTCTGCCTCTTACTCCTGGCCCACTGAAGCTAGAGGCGTGTCTTCATTCAGGCAACTGCTGGCTGCTGAGGCTAACAAGCTCAAGGTTGTCCAATAAAATGGCATAGTCCCAATATTACCAAACCACACAGCAGGCCATTGATTCAACTCCCATTAACAGTCCCAAGATCATCAGACAGCATGGCAGGCTGCTGAATAATGACTCTGCTACATGCAGGATTCAAGCATGACAGAAGCTGGAGACCTTCTTTGGAGTTGCTTCTTACATACTGGAAGCAGCCCACATCCCTGTTCCAGTAGATTCCACCATGGAACTGATTACCAATCTCACCATGGGGAATAACTACATCCAGCTGCCCAGCCACTCAAAACCAGGCCAACCAAGTTGACACATAACCACAGTAGTGTTTGTCACGTTTCTCCACTGTAAAGTTACTCCACATCCATTTCCCATAATCTGTTCTTTAGTAACAAGTCACTAAATTCAGTCTATAATTGAGGGCAGGGGGAGTGATAAGCTCCATCTCTTGCAGTGGAGAATATCTACGTAAATTATTTGGAATCCTTCTGTAAGGAAAATGAGCTCTGGTGACATAGTGGGTAAGACATTTGGCTGCTAACCAAAAGGTCAGTGGTTCAAACCCACCAGCTGCTTCACAGGAGGAAGAAGAGGCAATCAACTTCCGTAAAGATTTATGGCCTTGGAAACTCAATGGGAGTTGCTGTGAGTTGGAATCGACTTGATGGCAGTGGGTTTGGTTTTTGCTTTTGGTCTGTGAGGAAGACATATCTTTTCTCCTCTTTTATTTCTTCCCAGATTATTTATCTATATCATTGTGGACTCAAGGTAATTCTAGAGTCCTAGCTCTAGAATTAGCCATTTCTTCAAAGAGCCTTGGTTCCTTTTATTGGATAATGGTGTTTAGAAACCAAGATTTGAGCACTAGATGTGCTCATTGCTACTGGGATGTTATTGTTTATGGCCCCAGACAGAACTAAGAAATAGAATATGCATAGATGACCTTTGAACAATGTAAGGGTCAGGGGTACCAGCCCCCCCATAGTCGAAAAGCTGCATATAACTTTTGACTTCCCAAAAACTTAACTACTAATAGCCTAGTATTGACTGGAGGCCTTAGTAATAACATAAACAGTTGATTAAAACTGTTCTTGGCCATACAGTTAATAGATTTTCACACAAAGACTCTCACATACATATACAACAGATTGTTTATTAACTGTAAAACATGATTATCTACTGTTCATTAAGTAGAAGTGGGTCATCCTTATCTTCATGTTGAGTCAGCTGAGCAGAAGGAGGGAGTTGGCCGAGCTGTCGTGGGTGGCAGAGGCGGAAGGAGGTGGAAGGAGGTGGAGGGAGAGTTAGGAGAGGCAGGTATACTTGGTATAACTTTACAGTAATGCATTTTAGTTTCTATTTTGCTTTTTCATTTCTCTAAAAACATTTCTATGTGGCACCAACCCTTCTTCCACCATTTGGTTTAGTTTTGTAAAATATCATAAAAGGGTCCACATCATAAAAGAAGTTAAATGCAGTCTTGAATAATCGGAACCCTTCTGCCAGACTGTCTGATGTCAGTTTGTTTTCTGGCACTGCTCTTTCTTCATCTTCTTGCTTATCATCTGACATTGGTTCAGAAGCACTCATCTCCATCATGTCATCTTCTGTTAATTCCCCTGGTCTGGTGTCTGTTAGCTCTTGAACTTCTCTGGGACCTACACCTTGAAAAAAAAATCCACATGTAAGTGGACCTGTGCAGTTGTAACCCATGTTATTCAAGGGTCACCTGTTAACTAGTCCATCTATACTAAGCTAAACATTAGTTCATAGTGAAGCCTTTGACTCTAATCTAGTACCACTAGATTCGTTCTAGCCTTCCTCTGTTGCTTCTCTTAAACGCTCTGTTCAGTAGTGAGAAGCCTGGCTTCTCCAGCCACAATCTATTTATATATTTGTTCCATTGCAGTATACATGTAAAGTGGTTTCAGAATTATTAACTTGTACCTCCTTGAGAATCGACTTTACTGACTAGAAGACAGTGTTTACATACAGTACCTTTTGTCTTTAATGTCATTGTTCCTGATCAACACACTATTTTTGCAAGTTATTCATGTTCCTTTTTTATTTCTGCACCCCCTTCTGTGGGGTTGTGTCATACATTTGTAATAGAGCTGGATTCTTTTGTTACAGTCTGCATTGTATCCTGGGATCTGCAACCTCCTGGTTGATTTATTATTATTTTTTTAATTTGAAATCATTACAGTTCACTCTTTTGACAAACGCATAGTATCATGTATGTACTGCCTCAGTGCCATATGGAATAGTCCATTACCCTAAAAATTCCCCTGTGCATTCACTTTGCAGTGAACCACTTTCTACTCAGCCAGACCCTGACCATCACTGATCTCTTTTCTGACCCTTTAATTTTGCATTTTCAAAAATGTCATTTGAATATGTAACCTTTTGGATGTGGTTTCTTTCACTTGACAAAATGCATTTATGATTCATCCATCTTTTTGTGTTAATCAGTAGCTTATTCCTTTTTATCGTTAAATAGTATTGCATATGTACCATAGTTTGTTTATCCATTTCCCTGTTGAAGGACATCTTGATTGCTTCCAGTCTTTGGTGATTATGAATAAAGCTGCTATAAACATTCCTGTACAGGTTTTTGCGTGAACTTAGGTTTCAGCTCACTTGGGTGAATACCTCGGAGTGCAGTTGTTGATAAGTCTTGTGTCTGACTTTGTAAGAAACTGTCAAACTCTATTTAGAAGTGATCCTAACATTTTGAATTTCCATCAGCAATGCTCGTTCTTGTCACTCTGCGTCCTTGCTTGGTGTAATTTTTAATAGTGCCTCCTTTCACGGTATCCATGTTTGCATGATAAACTGTGTGGTACTAATGTGTTGTACATACTGGTATATTCTTTCTTCTTCTGCTTTGTGACCATCCAAAAACCGAACTCACTGCTGTCGAGTTGGACCTGACTCATAGTCACCCCTCCTCGGGTTTCCAAGGCAGTATCACTATGGAAGTAGAGTGCCCAACTTTCCTTCTGAGGAGTGGCTGGTGGGTTTGAACCACCAGCCTTCTGGTTAGAAGTCAAATGCCTCAGGCACTACACCACCAGAGCTCCCCTTTGTGACTATAGTGATGAGGAAATTGAGCCCAGGAGTTTTTTGAGAAGTAAGATTTTCCTCATTAGGAACATGACCTTAGATGATCTAATTTTAGTAGTGGTGGATTGAGGAAACAAATAGGTAAAGGAAATCAAACTACAATAATTGAATTAATAGGGTTGAACACCATGGAATGAATACCAGTCTCTTTAGAGATTTATTCATTTTAATACTATTCTTGTTTTCTAATGTGTTTCTTCAGTGGCATCACAAGTAACTTCATGCATTTTTAAAAATTTAGCTTAGCACCTAACACTGTAATTTGGACCTTTCTTAACTGTGTGTGATATGAAGACAATGAAATTGTTGCAGCTTCTAATGTAATTCTGTATCAGGCTCAAAATTGAAATCTATAGGAATGATCAGTATAGCTAGAAAGCTATCTTTATCTGTGGGGACTTCTGCAGAATACCTGTGGTTATCTGTTATCCTTCAGACATTTATGCTTCACTGTTGGATTTTTATTTTCTTATTCTTTGGATTCTGGGGTTAATACATTGTGGTTATACCGTGGTTATGCTGCTTATTAGCCTTGGGCTGCTGCCCTTTTTGCCTCCTGTTGAGGGAAAATAATTAGAACAAATAATGTTTTTCTTTCTTTTAAAAAATTTCTTTCCTCTTATCTTTGTGATCACTTTTTATTATTTATACTAAAAGAATGGTATCAGCAAAAAATGAGAGCTAAACATTTAAGAAAATTTTCAAGGAGCTTATTCATGTTATCTACCCAGGGTTTCTAGGGCAAATTTCTTTAAATGAAAACTGCTAATATTTCTGAGAATCCAGGCTGCTGCTTCAGTAAGTCATGCAAGTGAGAATTCTGCTTACAGAATTTACAGGCTCACAGGCCTGTCATCTCATCTCCAAGAACATCTGACCAACCTTTCTGGTCTTTTTTAGCAGGCGGTAGGGAGAAGCTGGGGAACAGCACAGTTTCCAGATGTCAAGGGCCAAGTTGGTCAAGTCAGACCTTCTTGAGAATGTCTAGTCCACAGTGGTCAGAATACCTAGGCAGAGTACAGTGGTTGGCAGAGAATTGACACACTCGTCAGACTTACTTGAGGAGGAGGCTTGTGGATTACATTTTCCATTGTACCACTAGTAATTATCTTTTTCCTTCGAGTTAATTCAGATGTAGGAGCTCTGGTGCCAGAGTGCCTAAAGCATTTGACTGCTAACCAGAAGGCTGGCTGTTCAAACCCACCAGCCACTCCTCAGAAGGAAGGTTGGGCAATCTACCTCCGTAGTGATGCTGCCTCGGAAACCCAAGGAGGGGTCGCTATGAGTCAGATCCGACTTGACGGCAGTGAATTTGGTTTGGAATTCAGATGTAACATTCTTGTGCATCTACTGCTCTTGAAGAAAGAAAGCAGGGAGAACCCTAGCTTTAGATTTCCTGGTTTGTTGAGTTTTTACCTTGCTTTTGGTATTAGGAAAATATTTTGAAAGTTTCATTTCTTACCGAAAGTGATCATTAATTAGCCTTCATCTTCTCTTTCAAGCTCAGAAAATCACTTTATGATTAAAGAGCAATATTTATAATAAGCTTTTGAAAGATATTTTTTCCTGGTAACTCTGTGATTCATTTAGCTTCATTGTTAAAGTATTATAACAAGCACTCTGCTGCTCTTTCTTACATCACAAGGCATTTTGGGGTAAGTCATTTAACTTCCCTTGGCACTAGTTAGTTCTTGTGTAAAATGAGGAGATTGGATTCTTGAGCTCTTACATACCTCCTCACTCTGTACTCACTGCCACTAAGTTGATTCTGACTCATAGCAACCCCCATTGGGTTTCTGAGGCTGTAAATCTTTATGGAAGTAAAGATCTTCCTTCTGCGGAGTGACTGGTGGGTTTAGAACTGCTGACCTTCTGGTTAGCACCAAAATGTCTTGTCCACTGTGCCACCAGAGCTCCTTCCTCACTTTGTAGCCCATGATTTTATGCCATGAGTGGCCAGATTAGAGGTAACCCTAACATGAATGATTTGTATTAATCATAAAAATGATGATTTAAATGTAAACTGAGTCCTGCTGTGAGGCTTAGTAGAACCCAGAACAGTGTTTAATTTACCATGTCCAGATGAAATTTTGACATAGAATCAGCCTGTCAATTGTAGTCCAAAGATTTTTATTTTTATTTTTGAAAATGTTCATCCTGAGTGTAGAATTGTTTATAATCTTTCTGCATGTGGCTAATAAGCATGAAGTTACTTTTTAATATCTTTAAGTCAGAATTTTTAGGAGGTATCTACTGTTCCTCACTGCATACATTTTCTTTGTAAATCATCTTGATTCCTGTATGTGGGAACCTAGAATAAAAATAGATCACTGTGTCCTATTCCAGATTCTTTTCCTATGACTAAACATCCCAAACCAAAACCCGCTGCCATCGAGTTGATTCTGACTCATAACGACCCTGTAGGGTAGAATCGAACTGCACCATGGGATTCCCAAGACTATAGATCTTTACAAAGCAGAGTGCCTCATCTTTCTCCTGCAGAGTGGCTGCTGGGTTCAAACTGCCGACAGCCAAATGCTTTAACCACTGTGCCACCAGAGCTCCTTTGAATAAGCATAGTTATTTATTAAATAATAATACAATGTTAATTTTTTAAAATGTATTTGAGTTGATTTTTGAAGGGAAAAATTTGTGGCTGCCTTTCTTAAAGATGCTGTTTTGAACATTGTATTTTTAGGTGAAAGTTTACACAGCAAATTAGTTTCCTGTTCAATAATTTATACACAAATTATTCCTTAACATTGGTTGCAGCCCCCACAATGAGTCTGCACTCCTCCCATTTCCAACCTGCCTTCCCCATTTCCATCCCTCCCATTTTTCTGCCCTTCCTTGCCTTCTCATTTTTGCCTTTGGGCAAATGTTGCCCTTTTCGTCTTGTATAGTTGATTGTTCTAAGAAGCACATTCTTCATAGGTGCTATTGTTCATTTTATGGGTCATTCTATTATTTGGCTGTAAGGTGACCTCTGAGAGTGGCTTCAGTTCCAGGTTGAAAAGGTGTTTTAGAACAATAGTCTTGTGGGTTCCTCTGGTTTCTATCAGTCCATAGAGCCTGGTCTTTCTTTAAAAAAAAAAAATAAA
>NW_006921659.1:6351065-6355562 GCF_000298275.1 Orycteropus afer afer
TTTTTGGTATTTTCACACAAATTCTTCTGCTAGTTGAGGTTTAGTCCACTTGTATATCCTTCCCTTCAAGGCTAAGGGGTCCAGGATTATCTTCTGTGTCTGTGTTAATTGGTTTCCTTTTTCTTTGTTGAAGAGGGTCTGTGCAGTCTTTCTGCCTAGTCCACCATCTTGCCGGATCATGAGTGTGATCTTTTTTTATGAATTTGAGTTTGTTCTACATTTTTCTTCCATCCCATCTGTGACTTTCTATTGTGTCCCTGGTCAGAGCAGTTAGTTGTGATAGCTAGGCATCATCTAGTTCTTCTGGTCTCAGGCTAGGGGAGGCCATTAGTTCTGTGGACTAATTGCTTCCTTGAGTCTTTCTTTCACTCTCCTTTCCTCTAGATGGAAAGGGAGCACATTGTAGGTACTTTAGGTGGCTGCTGTCAACCTTTTAAGACCCCAGACACTACTTGCCAAACTAGGTTGTAGAACATTATAATTATGAACTATGTTATTCTAGATATCCCTCAAGACTATGACCCTTAGCCTTCAAGCTCAGTAACTCAGTCCCTTAAGCTATTTGGATATGCCTAAGGAGTTTCCATAACTGTGTCCCCTATGTACTCTCTCTATATGAATATATATGCAGCACATAACAAATATGTATGTATAAAAGTGCACAATTATACAAATGTCCTATATATACATTGGCATGTATTCCCATATGCCCTCCCACACCTATATAGCATCCATATTTACCTATGTAACCACTCACAAATTTTTGGTTGTTATTACTCTTGTTAGAGTTGCATATGTTATACCATTTATCATAGTTGTCATTTATTCTTGCATACCTCTCAGTGTCTTCATATACCTTGGTCATTGAGCTTTTTGTATTGTGTATTGCCTTTCCCTTCACCAGCATGAACATGTATCTACTATCTAATAAGTAATTTACCCTTCCATCCTTGGTAATCATAAGAGAATGTTGCTTTCTGTACACCTGTTCTTGGCTTTTTTTTTTTTTTTTTAAATTGTGGTTTGGGTGAAAGTTTACAGAGAAAACTGGTTTTCCATTCAGCATTTTGTTTTGTGGCATTTTGCAATCTCCACAATGTAACAACACTCTTCTCAGTTTCCCCCTATGTTTGCCATTTCCTTTTGTTTTGTTGTGTTTTTTTGTATCCCTTCCTTCCTACTGAGCTTTATCCCTGGGCATATGCTGACCTTTTGATCTCTTTTGGTTGATTGTTCCAATAGGACATACCTCCCTGCTGTTACTGTTTACTTTATAGGCGTGTCTGTCATTTGGTTGAAAGTTGAGCTATGAGGTGAGTTCAGTTCCAGGCTTGACAGGTGTCCAAGAGCCATGGTCTTGAGAGTTCCACCAGTCTCAATCAGACCAGTAAGCGTGGTCTTTTCTATGATTTCGAATTTTGTTCCACATTTTTCTCCCACTCGATCCTGGACCTCCTATTGTGATCCCTTTTGGAGTGGTCAGCAGTGGTAGCCAGGCACCATCTAGTTCTTCTGGTCTCAGGATCATAGAGGCTGGGGTTCATATGGCCCATTTGTCCTTTGGACTTGACTAATTGTTTCTTTGAGTCTTTAATTTTATTCATTCTTCTTTGCTCCACAGGGGGAGAGACCAATAGTTGCACCTTAGATGGCCACTTGTAAGCTTCTAAGACCCCAGTGACTGCTCACTAAAGTAGGATATAGAACATTAGCTTTGTGGACTATATTATGCTGATTCACCTTAAATGTCCCCTGAGACTATGGTCTTGAGCCCCCAGGCCTGGCAACTCATTCCCTTAAGGTATTTGGTTTAGGCTAAGAAGTTTTCAACACTTTCCCCTAGTATTAGTGCTCTACTATATTTGTAGATATATTTGTAGTACATATAAAATGCATATATAGAAGTATCTTCTGTCAAACCTATATATATATTTGTGAGTGTAGTCCCATTTGCCTTCCTACCCCTGTTCAGTGTCTGTATACGTATCCACTCATAGAGTATTGTTATTACTGTTATTACAGGATTGTGTATGTCATAGTATTTACCTTTGCCTTGATCATTTTGTGATAACCTCCCCCTTATTGTATATTGCCTTCTCCTTCATCTAAGTTAATTCCTATCTACCCTCTGATTTATGCTCCTTTCCTCTCCTACCCCTGGTAGCCTTCAAAGAATGATTCTTTCCGTGTGTAAACATTTCCCTGACTCTTTTATAGTATGGTCTCATAAAGTATTTGCCCTTTTGTGGTTAACTTACTTCACTCAGCATAAAAAAAAAAAAAAACCTCCCTGCCATCCAGTCAATTCTGACTCATAGCAATCCCTTTTGGGTTTCTGAGGTGGTAAACTTTACGGAAGTAGATTGCTCAGTCTTCCTTCTGAGGAGTCGCTGGAGGGTTTGAACCTCCAGCCTTCTGGTTGGCAGTCAAATGCCTTAGGCACTATGTATGAGGTCCTTTCACTCAGCATATGTCCCCCAAATTCATTCATATTATGTTTGGGGACTCATCATTATTCATCCATATCTTTTGGTATATCTACACCTAAAGGAGCATTATTCTGCCTCTGCCTTCATGTGTTCAGTCTGGTGTGATCTATATCTTGGCATGGACACAGAGATTTCTGTTGACAGGCATACGGAGATCAGTGCACTTTCCTGTCCTGTGTGTCTTCATGAAACCAGTATTTGCAGAGTTCCTTCTCTTCCTCTGTTTACATTCCATCAGTAATCAAAACATTTCATATTTGAAGAGCTATATGACACCCTCCTTTCTTTAAACGTTCCACTCTGTAAGGAGTCCCACACTCTAGCATTCCTCCCAAGTAAGCTTTTATTCAGCTTTTTCTTTTTTCCTTTCAGGATCTGGTGGTGAATTGCTCATCATTTCGATCCTTATTTTAGAAGTTTCAGCTTTCAGACTTGAGCTGTCAATCTACATGGATTTAATTTCCTGTATTAAAAATTGATCCTCCTTATATTCTTTCAGCTGAAATTTCCTCAACTAGTACATTTGCAGCAACTCAACTCAGAGAATAATGACAGTTGATTATAATGATGGTCCTAGGCAGTGTAAAATATCAAAATATCTTCTGATTTACCAAAGATGATCTGTTCAACTCAATTTGTTGTGCATTTTTGGTGCAATATTTAAGTACTTGGCCACTAACTTACAGACTGGCAGTTTGAACCCACCCAGCAGTTCTGTAGGATAAAGACCTGGTAATCTGCTTCCATAAAGATTAACCAAACAAAAACCCATTGCCATTGAGTCATTTCCAACTCGGAGCGGCTCCATATGACAGAGTGGAACTGCCCATATGATTTCCAAGGTTGAAATCTTTATGGAAGGAGATTGTCACATATTTTTACCATGGAATGGCTAGTGGATTCAAACCACTGACCTTTTGGTTAGCTCCATAAAAATCATAGCCTTGGAAACCCTAAGAGGCATTTCTATTCTGTCACATGGTGTTGCAGAGTTAGAATCAACTTTACAGCACCCAACAACAACAATCTATATATAGTAACTCATATAACCAGAATACCCCATTCTCTGATCCAAGAGGGTGATGGGATGTGTTTTGCTTCAACTTTGCTATAGAGACATTCTGCATGAAAGATGCTTTTAATTTAAAAAAGCAGGAAGGTAATCATAGTATCCCTTATGTTAGGGTTACTTTCTGAAGATGAATCTCTCCTCCTCAAGAAACTGTCCAAAGACTAAGTAAGGAAAGAGATAAAATTCAGATGTCAATATTGATCTGCAAAACCTCACTTAAGAGTATTCTTTCTGAACTATGTTCCCTGATATATATATTTTTTTAAGATTTATTTTAGCAAATATTTATTGAGTTCTCACTATGGAATACAATGATGGAATAGAAATAGTGGGGCTGGGAATGAAGGGAAATAGAAAAATGATGTTGATAATTATATGGCTGTGGTGCTTAAGTTTGTGTCAATTTGGCTGGGCCTGGTTGAGTGGCTGGGCAGCTGGATGTAGTTATTGCCCATGGTGAGATTGGTAATTAACTCAATGGTGGAATCTATTGGAGCAGGTGAGTAGCTGCTTTGGGTATGTGGTCTGCTTTCAGTATATAAGAAACAGTTTTGGGAACGGTCTCTATCTTATGGCACGCTTGAACCCTGCATGTAGTCATGTCGTTGTTTAGCAGCCTGCCATGCTCTGCCAACCTTGGGACTTTCAATGGACTTGAATTCATGGCCTGCCATGTGGTTTGGTAACATCGAGACTGTGCCTTTTTATTTGTCAACCTTGGGCTTGTCAGTCTCAGTAGCCAGCAGGTGTCTGAATGAAGAAAAGCCTCTAGCTGCAGTGGGCTGGGAGCAGGAGGCAGAGCTGAAGCCCAAGGCTAAGGGGCTTTCACCCAGCCCCTAGAGTCTGGCACTTTGAACTTGGACTTAAAGCCTCCAAATTGTAAGAATAAACTCCTGTCTGTTAAAGCCATCCCATTTGTGGTATATATTCCTGTCA
>NW_006921659.1:6355946-6356610 GCF_000298275.1 Orycteropus afer afer
CCCTTCCAAGTGGATGACAGTGGTAGCCGGGCACCATCTACTTCTTCTGGTCTCATAGTTGTATAGGCTGTAGATTGGTTGGTGTACCAGTCGCTAGGACTGATTGTTTTCCATGAATTTTGGTTTTCTTCATTCTTCTTTTTTCTGGACGAGGAGAGACCCATTGTTGCATCTAGATGGCAGCTTGCTGGCTTTTAAGATCCCAGTTGCTACTTGCCAAAGTAGGAGGTGGAACAATATTTTGTATAGTATGTTTCACCAATTGAACTTGATGTCCCCTGCAACTAATGGTCCCAAGCCTGCAGGTTCAACTACTCAGTCCCTCTGGGTAGCTGGCAGTGACCACACAGTAACCACAATCTTGCCCCTTGTCAGCTCTACTATACACCTGGGAATTCTGATCATTCACGTAAATGTATAGGACCATTGTCTGCCAACCTTATGTATGTTCTTGGATACCCTCCCCATTTCATAGACATATCTAATCGTTTAGCCTGTCCATCCATCTATCCACCCATATATCCATGTTTGCCTTCACTGACAACACAGTATTGTATGTGCAAAAGGGTTTGTATTTGTTGTCTGTACCTCCCATGTACCTCTCTATGTCTTTCTCATCCTCAGTAGTGGCGTATTGGTCACTCACATTTGGTACATTGCCCTT